>NW_019734334.1:136046-167809 GCF_002891405.2 Cryptotermes secundus
AGAGTTTGGCGCCCTATATCCACTGAAGCATCATAGGCGCGCAGTATGTCCAGTCCCAGGATGAGTTCATCGGTGATATTCGCGACAAAAACCCACATTGTTATCGGTTGGCGCCCCAGGGTAAGGGTCAACAGAACTTCTTTCAGGATGGGAAGGGATCCTCCAGACACGGTCTGCAGCGTGAAATCTGGATTTGGCTGTCTTTCAGGCCATCCGGCGGCAATATCCGGTCTTACTACCGTGACGTAGCTCCAGTGTCCACTGTCACCTGGCACGGCTTCTCACCTACCCATCCCTGGGTGACCAGACTGGTGTTGGCTTTCTCTGTCATGTCGGTGAGTGCGTAGTGTGGGGGCCTTAACGCATATGCCGGCGTTCGCCCATCTCCGCCAGCCGTTGCGTGTTTCCTGACGGTTGGTCCTTTCTCCAACTTGGTTCTTTGTTGTTTCTGGGTCGCCATTCTGATTTCCCTGGCGATTCCCGTTTGTTTCTTGGAGGTCCTTCTTTTCGGTCCTGGTGCTGTCTGTTGTCATCTCCTCGTTGGGTGGGGGACGATCGGAACCTAGTGCTGTCTCCGTGAGGTCTGGCTGCTACCAGTACTGCCTGCAACTCTAGCGCTTGTCGGAGGGCCTCATTTACCGTCTTCTCCCCTCCCAGCAGCAGCTGGAACTTTATATCGGCATCTCGTATTCTGTATGCGAAGGCTTTACCTGCCTCCCTTCCTATGTGGTCAGCAGGTAGATTGGGGTAGGCATGACGGGAAAGGAGTTCAATGGGCGTGGCGAAGTCTTGCAGGGATTCCCCAGGTCTCTGCGTCCTCGTTCGTAGTTGGCAGTGGTAAGCAGCTGCGAAGTGTTGGTCCCAGAAACGGTCCTCTAGTGCCTGAAGTGTTTCCTCATAAGTTGTATTTGTCGGAATGCCGGGTAGCACTTCTGCCGCCCGACCCTTCAAGGCAGTAATTAGGTATGTCGATTTTTCCCGTTCCAACCATTGGTTGTGCTCTGCCACGGTCTCGAATTGTCGCCTGAATACACTACACGTTGAATTCCCGTTGAATGTTGGTGGCTGAGCTGTGCTCGTGACGATCGTTGATGTATTTAGCCGCTCAGCCTTCATTTGCACTATATCCAACCGGGCCTGGAGCTCGCGTTTGGTTTCGTCAGTTGCTGCGCAGGTTTCGTTGTAGTTTTTCGTCGGGTTTTCCTGGAGTTTATCTGTCCGCGCACAGAGGGACATGTCACAATATATATATGCGGCAGGACACATGCTCTCTGGGAGTGCTGGCAGTTTGACCTTCGGTTTGAAACCAAAACGAAATGCTTGCAAGGTCATGTCAGTGGTTCATTCCTTAGCTCTGAACAATGAAATCGTTTATCACGATACTGGTTTCGATACTCATTTTGATATGACTGTTTATGACCTGGTCAGCCAAATGTAGCCCAGCTTTGTTTTGAGAACTGGTGAGGAAATATTCATCGGTGCTTGCAGGTGAGTGCTTCCAGAGCCTTCAAGGAAGTATGACACATTCAAGGATTGGTTTTCAATGTCGAATTATCAGTCAGGAAGACAGTGTCGGATTGTCTAATATTTCTTTATCAGTTAAAAAGTCAGTGTCAGACTGTCATATATTTCTTTGTATATCATTTTTATTTTGTGTGTGGGAAGAGGCATAAACCCACTGAGCCAGTATTACTTTATGAGTAAAAGGCATCTTTGCCACTGTGACTTTGGTATCTGTGTCAGACTGGCACCCTTTTCGACTAGTATTAAAATTACTTTGCATCATTATTTTGCGAGTGTTACTAATAGGTGAGAGTGTCGCTTTGTCAATCAACATAATTTATTCGATTTTGCTAGAATCCCCTTCCCCCAAGACGATTCTTCAATTGCACAAGGCAAATATGATGGTCAGTGGCATTTCTTGGGGGGGGGGGCAAGGTTATCTGGGGCCCAACTGAGTCGACTGGAGGTGAAACACTCACAACACTGGCCAACCAAAGAGAAACAAAGATGTGTGTTTCGCTAAATAAGAAAAGCATGAACACGCTCTTCTATTGTAAAAAGTGTGATTTTGCTCTGTGTGAAGTGGACTGCTTCGAGAAGTGCCACGCCCGTCAATGTGAGTATTGTAGTGAAGTGAAACGGTGAAGTGACGCAGTTCAAACTTGTGTACAGTAATATTATTGTATGTAGTGTGATTATATTTACAATATCACCAAGTCTCAAAGCTGAATATTACGGTCAGTGGTGTTTCTCGGGGGAGGCCAAGGTTACCTGGGGCCCAACTGAGTTGACTGGAGGTGGAACATTCACAACACTGGCCAACCAAAGGGAAACAGATGTGTTTCGCTAAATAAGAAAAGCAGGCACACGCTCTTCTGTTGTAAAAAGTGCGATGCCTATTTGTGTGAGGTGGACTGCGCATCAGAGTGTATCGTAATCTATAAAGTGATACAGTTCAAACTCATGTACAGTCTGAACAAAATATTGTATACAGTGTGATTATATTTACAATATCACCATGATTCAAGGTTTAAGAAAAAACAATGGGTAAGTCCTTTGGAATTTCATAACATATTGTAACGTGTCTGGAATCCGGAGGAGTCACTTCTATGGAAACACCAGAACAGACCGTTGCATAAGAAGTAACAATAGCGATACTGTAATTCCAACAGTGAGCTGTTGTATCGAGAACATCGAATCTCCACGGTAACGACAAACAAAGCAACGTCCCCATGGTTATAACAGAAGGTTCATTTGCCTAGCAGCGGCGAGGGTATAAATAGGCCAGCTTCGATGAGAAGCCTTCAGTCTCGGAATAGCATTCGAAGAAGTCAGTCGCGGAATAGTCTTGGAAGAAGAAAGCTTCAGATCGCCCGTCTAAGAAGTCAGTTGGGAATATCCGTCTATGGAGTCAGTATCGCCGGAATATTGTAATCGGTTATTGTAAGACTGCAAGTGCAGATGATTGTAAAGTGTGTGTAATGCGAGCGAACGGAATAAACTCACTATATCAAACCACGGCGTGAACTTATTTGTAGCGTGACAGGCAACCAAACACGCTACAATATATACGTAGCTGATTCCAAAAGTAAGGTCTCCAAAGCACTGGGTAATTTTTCGTGCGGCTGTTGGCAACCCTGTTGCATTCGTTGCTTCCCTCACTCCCCCCAATACCACCAAGCATGCGCGCACGTAGCTAGGACGCTCAGTCTTGGCACGGTTGCCGTTAGAAATGGAGCTCCCGATTACTAAAACCGCGAAGTGTGAGATTCGCGCAGTTATTCGGTTTTTGAACGCAAAAGGGACTAAACCAATTGAAATTCATCGTCAATTGGTGGAAGTGTATGGCGAGTCGTGCATGGACATAAAGAACGTCCGCAAGTGGTGTAGGGAGTTTGAATCTGGTCGTACTGCAATACACGACGAAAAAAGAACTGGGAGACCGTCAATTTCTGACGAGACAGTCGCGAAGATTGAGCGAGTCATGCGTCAGGATAGNTAAAGTCATGGCAACTGTGTTTTGGGATCGAAACGGGGTATTGTTGGTTGACTTATGGAAACTGGGACCACAATAAACGCTGAGAGATATTGTGAGACACTGAGAAAACTCAGGCGGGCGATTCAGAACCGGAGAAGAGGGATGTTGAGCAAGGGCGTAAGCATTCTCCACGATAACGCTCGCCCCCATGCTGCCCGACAAACCGTCGCTCAACTGCAACAGTTTGGATGGAACATCATCACCCATCCACCCTATAGTCCAGACTTGGCGCCCAGTGACTACCATCTCTTTCCAAAGTTGAAAGATCATTTGTCTGGGAAGCGCTTCAACAACGACGATGAGGTGAAAGCTGAGGTTCGAAGTTTCCTGAACAGCATGGAGGTTAACTGGTATGACATGGGCATACAAAAACTGCCACTGCGCCTACAAAAATGCATCGACCGAAATGGCGATTATGTAGAGAAATGAGTACATGTTCAAGATTCAACTGATGTATCCAAAATTGAAAATAAATGTTTATTTTATATTTTCAAACATAGGAGACCTTACTTTTGGAATTACCCTCGTAATAAAGATTATATTTTGCACTTCATGACAATTTTCATTTGTAAAAATTGCTGTTTTATGTATATTTAGAAAATTTTATTGCCTTTCAGGCTGTTTTAGTTCGTATTTCTATGTTGCATAGAACGGAAAATATGTATTTCTTTCTAAAAGTTTGAAATGTTAATTAATTAGGGCGATTTAAATACAGGCCACAGAGGGCTGCCGGCAATTTTGAAGTCCATACGTTAAAAGCCGGGTCCAGACTTGTTGCGTATCCCCGTATCGTATCAGTGTGGACGGTACCCCGTATCATCCTTCCGTTGGAAAATGATACGCAACGGGCTGTTCGCTCGCTTGGCGGTCTTTTCCCGTTGCATCAAAGGGACGACTCGGGTTGCAGTGGTGCTAGTCTGGACGTATAGGCGGCTGCATCGCGCTTTGCTTATCAGCTCCAGACAGTTGGAGTGTAGTGATCACCAGTGTGCATTCTTCTGTTTGTGATTCTCTGTTTATATACTCTGAATGGAGTGGAGTGGAGATACGCAACAAGTCAGGACGCAAAATTTTGTCGCGTTGCATCGGACGATACGCAAAGGAGATACGATACAGGGATATGCAACAAGTCTGGACCCGGCTAAAGGTTAACCTCGCAAGCCAGCATTTAAACCCCCTACTGCCTATACATTGCAATAATATTTAAATGGCAGCAAACCTCATCCTGACAAGGATGTACTCGGAGATTATAACTGTGTGGATGGTTTTGAGAGTCTTATTTTTTCCAGCAGGCATACAATCGAGGAGGAGGAGGTGGTGGTGGTGGTGGTCAGCGAGGTGGTGGAGGCGGAAATCACAACTATGACGAATATGGTGGATCTGGAAGTGGTGGTGGTGGAGGAGGTGGAGGTGGTGACTCAGTTGAGGTATGTGAAGTAACTGCAGAATATGAATACAGTAAAGCAGCTGTAGTCAGATGTGTTATGGTTTTTTAACGCTGTAACATGAATGTTTGCATGCTTTAATAGTGTGTGGACTACCACAGTACACTAGTCCACACATACAGTGGTGACCAGAACACACAATCCATGAAACACATCCCTGCTTAAAACAGTACATAATAGGAGTGCCATGGCACACGTGCATCATGTTACTTCATTTTAAAATTTTAAGACATTTTACATACTAAATATTAACAGGCATAAAAAAATTGGTTTAAATAAACGTTTAGGCATACATCCTTCACAGGCTATGTATTTTATCATAGAACAGTATAACATTTTACGCGAATCACATGCCTGACAATTGCTCTGTTTGGCTTAAACATGTTATTAATTTTCATGGAAGCATGGGCTGAACATCAGTTTAAACCTGTGGAGCTATGTTGAAGACTATTTGTGCATGCATGCACATTTGAGAGAGAGATTCTTAATGAGTTCGGTATATCTATGCAACTAATTGTGCCTAATGAAATGTTTTTAAATGAAACCTTGACGCCGATCAATCCTAGCCCCTTTTTATTTGGATGATTATAAAGGACCATGGATATTGATTCTCTGTAAATTGTAATTAAAAAAATTTATATTTAGATACAACTGGAACCTTATCATGTTCTATAATACCGCATTCCATTGTCTTGGACGTGCAATGTGGTGTTTTTGTGGAAATCCCTGGATTCTGGCAGGGCCAAGAAGTCTGGAGTTCTGACATTTACGAGCAGTTATTTATTTAGCTCAGGTACAAGAAACTAGAGGCGCCTACAAAAGTCAAGGAAAAAGCCCGGTCAAAACTCGTTATAATTGCCTGTAACTGAGGACCACTGAAGGGCCATTATGACTAAGAGTTGCCTCGATCAGATTTCCCTACGGGAGATTGAATGGCATGTATATGTCCACACCGTGGAGAATTCGAAATTTTTTTTAAATTCGCAGAGTGATATGTGCAAGCCATTTCTACAAGGAGTCTTTCGCCATATTCTGAAGTGTACAGACGTGACCCGTGCATGCTCCGAGACCTAATTTGCAGATCAATTAATAAATTGTAATTTAAAGCATTAATGTACAGTAAATTAAACAGTGTGGTATGGAGAACAATGAGTGAACCAATGTCAAGCTGGATGGACTCCCAGAATACCGCTTAATTCAGAATCGCTACCCTTAGTCTCATGCAAACTGACCCAACTGATTTCCTGTACCTATACCGACCTCCTTTAATTCCATCTGTGAGGACAACTTGCAGTGACCATTATACACTATCCTAAGGTAGAAACAGGTGTAACAAGGATAGCGCCATTCCTACTGAGCTGAAGTTACAAAGGTGGGTTGGAAAAGGCTGGTGTAATGCCTGTAGTGGAGTCTCTGTGGGTGAACATGTGAGTGATACATTCCATGTTCAGGATAATTTAAAATGCTTAATTGCCATTGCTCTTCAACTTTGCTTTACAATTCACTGTTAAGAAGGTCAGGAAAACGAAGTGGGATTGAAATTGAATTGGACACATCAGCTTCTTTGTCTGTGCTGGTGATGTAGATCTCTTGGGGAAGAATGGAATGCCAGGGGAAAAAAAATCTAATATATGCTTGGAATTAGGTTGACCTAGAAATAAACAGAGAGAACTAAGTGTATACTGAAGCCACCAGAATGGAGGACAAAATTGTGACATAATAACTAATACCTTTGAAAATTTGGCAGAGTTCAGATATTTGGGAGCAGCAGTAGGAAATCAAAGTTTGATTCATGATGAATTTAAGATCATTAAATTTGGGTAATGCTTGCCACCATTCGGTTTAGAACCTACTGTCTTCTCATCTGCTGCCCAAGAACATAAAAATTAAACTAATTTGCCCATTGTTCTTTATGGTTGTGAAACTTTCTCAGACATTAAGGGAAGAACATAGGCTTGAGGGTGTGTCGAGAACAGGATGCTGAGGAGAATATTTTGATCCATGAGGTATGAAATAATATGAAGCTGGAGAAAACTGCATAATGAGGAACTTTGTGACTATACTCTTTGCCAGATAGAATGATGAAGTGAAGGAGAGTGACATGGGCAGGGTGTTAACATGGCAAGAAAACCAGGAGAAAGACCACTGAAGACCTTAACCCGTTGCCGTGGTTCGTCGTGTATGTTTCGTCAGGGATTTAAATCGTCTGGGGGGGTTCGACGTGTATGTTTCGTCCAGCTGCACACGTATGTTATAACGCCCATAATAATTGATGGTTTTGCTGTAGATTGTTAGATTTTTCACTGGCCTGTTGTCAGGAGGACTGTATTTAATGACACACGCGTTTAAGAGCGCTAAGTCGTCGTTACATATGCCTGTCTTGCAGCAACGTTCCTGTGGCTATTGCGAGCTGTTTCTGTTANTGTGATTAGTTACGGAATGGATTCATTTGGTTCTAAATGGAGACTAGTGGTCAGCTCTTTTAAAAAATGGAAATGATCTTTTGGGTTTCATAAAATGCATCAGAAAGTAATTGCAGTGTCTTACTTAATTTTTATTATCCTTGTAGAATTCATACCTTCATTTAATGCAGTTGCCAAAACAGCCAGTATTCATGTTGGCGCTGTGGTGGAAATGTTACTGCACAGTTTTCTTCAGTGCATTATGTCACATATTGGACAGGCATTGAAACAGCCATTTGTGTGTCATTTTAGTTGCTTCAATTCTGGGATGAGGTCCTTCTATTGTTAATTAGGTATTATTATGTAATTGCTTATTTGTATAGAAACAGTTTGACTCCTAATGTAAAGAAGTTATATACAGTAAGTATTGTAAGATGATGATGAACAGTTTCTTAATGTGATTTTACAGTGTGTTTTTAAGATCTTTGTAGTGTAAGAGAATACATTCACCAGGTATGTGTTGAATAGGGATTTCACTGTGCTGATTCAGAGTATAGAACCTGTCTGGAAATTCAAGACTAGATTCTCTATGGTGCAATTCATAAATGAATGAGACACAGTGCCCTGTGATAAAATTTAAACAGATAATTTTTGTAGAAAATGAAATACGGCAACCCAGTATTGGACTCTTCGTTTTCTGCAAAATTGTGCATTTTTTATAATTTTATCAAGGTCAATTTTTCATCAAGAATTCGCAAGATTGATGCCATATATGCAAATTCCCAGACACCTCTGTAGATTGATCTTAATTTGTATATGAGCATGAATATTTTTTCCCTCGTGTAGCCAATTAGATTTTATATGGCCACAGTCCTTCAATAACAGTATAAGTTTCCACTTTACACTTACTGCTTTTAAGATGCCATGGGTGTTCGCCCTCCTGAATTGACTGCCTGTCTTGATATTTCTGTCAGTTCTGCTTGCATAGCCCTGACAGATGAACTAAAAGTGGCTGCTGTTGAATATTATTGGCCACCTTTCATTATTTTTCTTTTGCACTTGTGTTTAGAAGGACCAACTAAATGTGAGGGGGGGGGGGCATTTCTAGAAAACTGCAAGTGGGAGGGGGAGAAGCTGTCACCATATTGTATTATCAGGGAGTTTGTATCTTTGCTGTCATTTTGAGTTAAATTGGGAAAAATCGGCAATTGAAGAGTGCATCAAGTGGAGAAATATGTCATGGAGCCAGGTTCAAAATTCACAAGATCTTCCAAGCACACTTATGGGGGGGGGGTTGTGAAAATTATTCGTGTGCATGAGGTAGTTACACTTTGACCAATTTTTGTATCTCATTGCATAATAAATTGATTCCTGAATTGCTGCTTGGTGTAAAGAAGGCTGCTCTGGCTGTTTACATAGTAATTTACACATCAAAATACCCTCTTGTGAACATGTATATAATGAATTCTGTATGGTGTATGAGCTGTTGGTCCCCAGATCCAATGCTCCTGTTTGCAGTTATGCATTTTAAAAGAAACTCGTCACCTAACACATTTTGTAAGTTCTGAAGTATATTTGGAAGAGTGAAATTGGACAGAAGGATTATTTATGTGTTATTAATTATCTGTATTGTGACATTTTTAAAGTATTGTTAGTGACATATTCACTGTCAGTTTTGAGTGCTTCTTCATGAAAAATATAATGAACTTAATGTGAAAATTCAGAAGTATATTTGGATGTTATATTTTCATCTTTTTGAACACCATGTAGGAGAGTCAGCAATTGGTCAAAAAATTTCATGAGAGAGCCTGACTCTTGTATTGGCATGCTGAAATGTTGGCTTGCTGTTTGTTGATATATATATATAATTACATTTAATATAATATCCTTCTGATGACTTGAATGCTTTTGCGTCATAGAATATTGTGGCATGTAGACCTATTGTTAGGCAATGACTGCAAAGGCAGCAGCTTTGCAACAGCCATTGCTAGGTAATGGCTGTGTAAACAACAGCTTTTACTAGGTAATGGGCCACAGCAGGCACGATATAAGTACTGTTGGAAGTGGTGTTTTCTGAGTGGTCCATGTTGCTATATAATGAGAGCTGTGATTATGAGAGAGAGTTGAGTTGGCAGTGAGAAGAGCAGAAGGTTGACGTGAGATTACCACCTGTGTGGGAATTAGTAGAGTCTAGTGAGTTGGTTCGCAAGTGAGTGAGAGAGTGAATTAGAGGACTGCTGCGGTTCAGCCTTTGTGAGCTTTTGCTATGAGAAGCTGGTAGCTAAGGCACGAGGACAGATTGGGAACCCAGAGGAAGGGGAACGTCCACCGTTGGAAGCCATTACCAGAAAACTGGTGAAGACAGAGCAGGCTGAGAAGACTTAGTGCAAGCTGTAGTGAACTGCAGAACGTGTGAATTAGCGATAGCGCTGTAGTTACTTGTAGTTATGATCTGTAAGTCTTCACTAAATCCATTTACCAATCTGAACCTCATCTGTGGTCACTCATACATGTGACAGAATGTTTTAATTCATTTAATGGAACAAGATGTACTGGTATAACCATAATGTGATTGAAAATTTTTCTTTGAAGGTGGCTGTTCCAAGGGCTGCAGTTGGTGTTGTTATTGGCAAAGGTGGTGATATGATAAAGAAGATACAGAATGAGACTGGTGCTCGTGTTCAGTTTCAACAAGGGCGTGATGATGGTCCGGGTGAGAGAAGGTGTCTACTCACAGGGAAGCCCAGTCAAGTTGATCAAGCAAGGCGGAGGATAGAAGAGCTTATAGATAGTGTACTTGTGAGTGTTTTGTTTATATTATGATGGATGATACACTGTGCAAACATACATTTTCGAAAGAATCGCTCATGAGGAAGGAAAGAAAAGAGTTCAATTTTGTGAACACATTCACTAGACAGTTTAATCGTGTACCTGTGCTGCCATTTGTTAAGTGAGCTGCATTTGTTTCTGCTTTTAATGATTGTGGTAGCAAAGTCAAAAAGTTCATTCGCAGATGATGATGTGCTTTGGTAACCACAGTCTGTTACAAGAGGTGTTAAACCAAAACATTGAAATATTTAATTTAAAATTTTTCCCTGAATGTACTGCTCTTGTGAGCCCAAGGTATAAATTTGAAAGCAATAATGTAACTCCAAGGTAGGCAGTTTAGTAATGTTCCTTAAATTGTGCTCTTTGATGACTGAGCAAGTAGGCTTAAGCATTAATGCTTCTCTTTGTATTGTGACTGATTCAAATCTCATCCAGGATGCTGGCTACCTTGACTGAATTTTATTGTATGGGTTTCCTCATTACCTCCAGGAAAATGATTGATCAGTTTGCCAGATTGTCACATTCTTTCCAGGCTATTCATACAATCATCCCACAATTTGACACTATATAGTGATGTTTTATAAGGTTTGTGGGTTACAAAATGCAGTGAAACCATTAATTCGGAATTTATGATTATTCTTATGGCTGCCCCCCCCCCCATTTGCTCATTACAGCCTTGATGATCGCATTGTTGCAATCAGCAATCGCAAACTGCCGCATTTAGCTCTACAATAGATCATGGTATATTATGTATGTAGGCCTTTTGTCAAACATCAAGGCTAATGTAAAAGGTTTCCCCTTGGAGCATTCTAAATCTAGAAAGTTTGCTGCAAAAATAGTAGGAAGGCAGAGAACTCAAAACTTCTATGTTTACATGAACAATCTTTGTTGGTATTTTAAGTATGCATACTTTTATTTTCATTTTAGTGTTCTAATAGTATATTTTCTGTTAAAATGAGTGCTAGAGGAAATAAGACACTAACCCTGCAAGAAAAAGATGGAAGTTTTAAACAGACTTGATCACGGTGCTCCATTCAGAATGTAATGAATTAGTATGGTGTAAGTAGGCTCATCTTGTATGATATTGTCATGTCTGGGGGGGGGGTGCATGAATTATAAGGTGGGTTTGGAGTGGATGATGGGTTTTATTGCACCTTATACATTCACACAACTTGGGGACTACCAGGCAATTACAGCACTACCATTTCCACACACTTCACAGTTCACCATTACACATGCACTAGAGTTCTCTGTCTTCATTAGTCTTATCCAGGCAGCAGATTTATAACAGTGTCACTGTCATGTCAAATCACACATGGAGTCTTCTTTTTGCATCCTTATTCCTTGCCATTATTCTGCAGCTGCCGATTCCAATGATATGACTGAAGTTAATTCCATGCTCATATGCGGACAGGCTGGCGTCCCAGAACTCGACTCTTTACTCTGTCCTGCAAGTCAAAGTCAGTTCTTTGAATTCTTCTTTATAATCACTTTGCACAGACCTCACAGAAAACACCATCTAATATTGTCCCTTATTCTTTTAGGCATTTATACCACTCTGTTTCATGGCAATGGTTGCAGCATGGACCACATAGAAAACAGCCTCTCTATTGTTGAGGCATGTTTACCATGTCGTTGCTGAGCAATGGGTATACATGTCACAGTATTAAAGAAAATCATAAATCAACATTAGAATCTGTGCTGAAACTGGATGATCCATGTAGTGATTAAGCTGAAAAGTGGAAAAGGACAACTGGACCCTAACAATATAAAACTGATGAGCCCTTCTGTGTTTCAGACTTCACTAATTTGGACAAGTGTTTGCTCCCAGTTAGTCTGAATTAGTGAAGTCTAATGTATTTGATCTGTTATTAATTTTTATGTGAAAATTTTTAGTCTAGTTGTTGGAGTGTGTGTAAAAAATTTGTGTAACTGATATGTTTTATGGTATGAAGGAAATGTATTCTACAAGGTACGTAGGTAGGCTGAAAAGTAATGCACACATGCTTGTAGAGCGCGAACGAAATGACCTTCAGAAGCGCGCCAGGTGGCATGTGGAAGTAACATTCCCCCTCAATACGCATGCGCAGGTTTGAGATCGTTGCGTTCATCCAGTGTATTTCGAGAAGCGGAAGTGTGGAGACGTGTTCTAGAGCTATGTCAACGCGAGTTAAACAGCGTGCTGTTATCGAATTTTTAACTGCTGAAAAAGTGACTCCTGCTGAGATTCATCATCGTTTAAAGGCTGTTTATGGTGACAATGCTGTTGATAGGTCTACTGTAAATCGATGGGTAATAAAATTTCGTGGTTGCGAGCCTGGAAAGCCATAATTGTTGATGAAACACGCAGCAGACGTCCGATTACTGCCACAGACGATAATGATCGCAAACTCGTCGACGATTTGATTCAAAATGACCGGCGAATCACTCAAAAGCGTATCGCAAACCATATTGGAATATCGAAGGAATGTGTCAGCTTCATTATTGAACAATTGGGATACCGTAAAATCTGTGCACGACGGGTACCACGCCGTCTCACAGACGAGAACAAACAGCGTCGATTGGAATGCTGCGAGCAACTTTTGCAGCGCTACCGTGACGAAGGAGACGACTTTCTTTTGAATATTGTGACAGGGGATGAGTCATGGGTCCATCGTTACGACCCGGAAGAGAAGAGACAGAGCGCTGAATATCGACATCCGTCTTCTCCTCAGACGAAAAAGTTCAAAACACAACCATCCACCAAAAATCTTCTTCTGACTGTGTTTTGGGACGCTCACCGAGTTTATGTGACCGATTTTCTGGAACGAGAGGCAATGGTAAATTCTTCTCAGTACATACAGACTCTAAAACACCTCCGGCATTGAGTTTGTCATGTTAGAGGCAGCCTGGCGCCAATAATCTTGCAACATGACAACGCTCGTCCACACACCTTGCGCGCAACTGAAGAGGCTCTGCGAAACCTGAAGTTAGAACTGATTCCACATCTTCCTTATTCCCCCGATCTTGCGCCTTGCGATTTTTATTTTTTTCCTCTACTCAAGAGGAAAATGTTGACAATCGCAAGAAAAATCAAGTGGATGCGGTGCAGGCATTCCTTGAGCGTTACGAGGATCAAGGTGTTGACTTTCTGGACTTTATTGTGACAGGAGATGAAACTTGGGTATCTTGTCACACACCTGAGAATAAGCGGCAATCAGTGCAATGGCGCTACACGCACCCACCAACAGCGAAAAAATTCAAAACTTCATCATCAAACCAAAAAATCGCGGCAACCATGTACTGGGACAGGAAGGGGTCACTTATCTTCAATTTTTTGCCTCGAGGAGATATCAATTTTACTGCTTACTCTGAGATGCTGAAGAAACTGCATCAGGCTATTCAAAACAAGTGGAAATGAATGCTGATGTGAGGGGTCTGCATCTGCACAATAATGCCCGTTCTCACGGTGCTCACCCCATATAAGAGTTGTTGCAGTCCTTCAGGTGGGAAGTACTGGCCCATCCACCACACAGCCCAGACCTTAAAGCAAGTGACTATTACTTGTTTTCAAAATTGAAGGAAAGTCTGGATAGAAAGACTTTTTCAGCCATGATGAGATTCAAGACACGTTGACACGGCTAAGAGAGCAGGCATGAAATTTCTACAGTGCTGGAATAAAAAAACTCATTCCCACGCTCACTTAGTGCAATAGAATCCATGGTGACTGTATTGGAAAGTAAATAAAGATGCTACAAGTGAATGTAAAAAAAAAGAAAGCTTTACAAACATTTTCTGGACTCTTGTATCTTTACTTTCCAAATAACCTTCATGTGAATGCTTAACAGTGTGTTATTCCTTAATTGCAGCGGCGTGATAGTGAAATTGGACGAGGCAGAGGGCGAGGAGGCCCTGGTGGACCACCTTATGACCGCATGGGTAACAGAGGAGGTGGTGGTGGTGGTGAATTTGGGAATGGAGGTGGAGGTGGCTGGGATAGGCGACCAGGGGGCATGCAGCAGGGTGGTGGTCAAATGGACAAGCAAGAAGCGACATTTACTATCCCAGCTGCAAAGTGTGGCATAGTTATTGGAAGAGGTGAGTACACAGTTCTTCTAAAGAATTGTTTTATGATAACTTTCTGGTAGAGACTTAAATTGTAGTTCATATTGTTTGTCCGAAACATCTCTGAGGGTTTGTCACAATTTACATTTTGCAGCCTGATGTGAAAAAGAGTACTTTACATTCTAGATCTCTGATAACCTGATTTTGATTCCTGTTATATATTGAAAATAAAATCTGGTGACCTTTAGTGATATGAGCTGTATTGCAGTTTGAATGGGAGTGTGGTGTGTTTGTGGACTGCCTCTGTGGTGTACTGGTCAGAGTTCCTGGGTACAGATTAAGAGGCCCAGGTTCGATTCCCAATGCTACCAAATTTTCTGAGAAGTAGTGGGTCTGGAACGGGGTCCACTCAGCCTCGTGAGGATAATTGAGGAGCTATTTCAAGGAACTAGCGGCTCCAATATAGAAAACCGAAATTAACGACAATGGGGATTTGTTACACTGACCACGTGACACCCTCTATCCACTAAAGTTGGCACTATTTTTGCTGACAAGTGGCGGTCGCTCAGTTGGTATAGTTCACTTCCGGACTCAAACCATGGAGTTTTTGTGTGTGTGTGTGTGTGGTGTGGCCCCCCCCCTTTTTTGGGCAACACAACCGTCATCTCCCTCAGTTTTAATAATATTGGAATGATATTACTGTTTATTGCTTTACATGACTGGTTTTGTCAAAAACTGGCTTTTCTGGAGTTGTGGTAACATTTTATTCAGTTTGTTGACATATTTCCTGCAGAGATTTTTGCATTCATTCTGCATGTTTAAATCTTGTTAATGTCTTAACAAGTGACTCAATTTTTATAATTTTCTTGTCACAGGACTTCTCTCAGAAAATATCTTTTATTTCATCTGTATGAAGATGTAAACCTGCAGAACAGAAATATTAATTTTGTGTGGTGGTAGTAATATAATGTTATGAGATGATTTATAATGAGTTCCTTTTTATGGGCTTTTTCTTATGCACTTGCCAGGATATCACAGTCGGTAGAGCAACTGGCTATGTGCTGGGAGACTGGGGCGTAGGGGTTAAAGTTCCGGTAGGGTCAAGAATTTTTTTGACAGATTGTAGGTCAGCCATGTGGTCCACTGAACCTTCTATGCACTGGGTACCAGGGGCTCTGTCCCCGGGGTTAAAGCAGCCAGGGCGTGAAGTTGACCACTCACCAACTAGTGTTGAGGTCAAGAAAATGCGCATATATATGTCCACTCCCCATATCCCTTCATGGCGTTGTGCTTAATTACTTAAGCTCAAGGACAACTACCTTTTTACCTTTACTTACTCTAATTATTATTAAACAATGCAGCATTGTTTGATTTTAATGAGAGGTGATTGACATAGTATTCAGTCATGTTATGGAAAGAACTAATTGCGAAGTTGATGGCACTTGTACCTTTGTAATTAGCATCTGTTTTGTACGTGATCACCAAGATAGACACAAGGATTGATGTACAGAATTGAAAATAAACTGGTCCTGTACCATAATGTAAACAGTTTGGTACATTTTACATAACAGTTTGATGTTTGCAATATCAAGGAATTTGTATTACGTTTTACTTCAGAATACTTTAGTACATCACAACATTCACATAACATTTGGATCCATAAACCAGAAAAAGAGAAGAATCTATGTTCAGTAACATAAGACACCCACTTTTATCAAATTCAGTATTCTTGATTCATTGATGTAAACTTTATAGAGTGATGGTATAGTAAAAAAGTAAAGGTATCCCTGTAACGGGCTGTGGAGGCCCATAGGGTTGTGAGATGTTGAGGTTCCCACATTTTCTAGACAATCGGCTCATAGATGGTGGCAAGGTTGTCAGCCTTATGCGCCAGCCGCCCTTTACCCCCAAGAATATTCCTGGTACTCATTTCTGTTAGAGGCTGAGTCTAACCCAGGGCCATAATGTGGCTGGAAGGATTAGGTAAATTGAAAAAAATGCAATGACCTCATTGGAATTTGATCCCGCAATCTTCCAGTTTGTAGCATAGTGCCTCAACCAACTATGCTACCACATGCCCCCAGAGTGATGGTATATGAAAAGGTAAAGTCCCTGTGCTTAACTAATAAGCACTATGCCATGAAGGTGTATGGGGGAATGGTTGTATAAAGCCACATTTTCTGTACCTTGGCACTAGCTGGATGTGAACGGCCAGCTTCATGCCCCTACCACTTTACCCCCAGGGATAGATCCTACCCACCATACCCTTTGGATAGGAGGTTGGGCAGACTCCAGAGCTGGTCTGGACAAGATGGAGAAGAGAAAATTCTTGACCCTACCAGGACTTGAACTCCTCAGTTGTCCAGCCCTAGAGTCAGTTGCAATATCGACTATGCTATCCCAGCTCCAGAGTGAAGGTATATGCTGTTGTAAAATAATTTCTGCTACTTATGTCCAGCATTTTCTTCCTCCACAAAGAACTGTTAATGTGTTTATTTGTCATTGTGCAGGAGGTGAGACAATCAAACAAATTAATCAGCAGACTGGTGCACACTGTGAATTGGATCGGAGACCACCTCCAAATCCTGCAGAGAAAGTATTTGTAATCCGAGGATCTCCAGACCAAATAGAACAAGCAAAAAGGATAATAAGCGAAAAGATTGGAATGGTGTGTAGCATTTTGTTTACAGAAAGTATAAACTTTCTGGCCCATTGAGCATAGTGCAACAAAGAATTAGCAAGATTTTGTTGTGAAAGACAGTAGAAAGGTTAGCGTAGTTGTGGTGGTGTCAGTGGCAGTGCCACAAAATGAAACTTCCCAGACTTACTGGAAAACCAGAATTGTTTAAACAAAAATTTACAGGTAGAATTGATAAATTTCATATAAGTAGGTTTGAACTGTGTTTCAGGAAATGCAGCTTAGCTGGCTTGTGTTGTAGAGAATTTGTTATAACTGTGAGAATATTAGTCTTTTAAGTGTATTTCTGTAATGCATGGATATCTCTTAACTTAGCAGATGTCTTTCATATGCTTCCAGTGAATGCTGTGTTGCTAGATATATCTGAAGCAACACTTTTCCATACATAGTGAAGCCCCCTTTTAAAAAACAAAGGCCAGTAAATGGAGGATATTTAACATTCTGATTACTGATGTTGTCATTGCAACAGAAGATCAAACAATGGAAAACAAATTGAGGAATACTATATTGGGGGTTGCCAAATTTTCAGATTTGAGTCTGTGTCAAGTGTGTATAGTGTGTAGATGGAAATAAAAGAGGAATAATTTGTGTCTTTCATTGCAGCCTCCTGGACCAGGTGGAGCACCACCTACACAATATCCCATTGGAGGTCAAGGTCCTCCAGGAGGGTAAGATTCTTATTTGTTCTGTTTATCTTGGTCCTGGCTCCAAACATTTACTCTGCATGCATTTCTTCATAAAGTAGGAGCCAAACTTAGTTTCTATACCAGAAGTTAAAACTACATTCATTTACTTATAAAGTGCATTTTAAAGAGGAGGAAGCTATTTGCTGTTCGTGAGAAATTTTTACATAGTTGCCCTCTTGAAATTGGCCCCAGATAAGGGTGCACAGTAACCATATCTTATCATTTGTAGGCATTTTGTTGCTGAAGTAACAGAATGCACATTTTTCCCTAATGGCAGCTTTGAGAAACACATTGTTACATGCACCCATCCTTTAAAATCAGATTGGCGAGGTTGCACTCCCAAAATATCTACAATTTGATGCCACTATTGTTATTATGTCTGGTATTTTTCGTGTGAGGGCTTTCTGTAGTTGACAAAAGTACCCCATTTGATTTTCTAGCCATCGTGGAGCAGATAACTTCACAACAGGTATCAAATCTAGTAGCTGCTGCTCCTACACTAACATACAGATGCATTCAAACAAGAACTTACACTCCACTGTCCTTCTGTGCTGCTTTTGCAATGAAAAGAGACGTCATTTCAACTGTGTGAAGTCATCTCTACAGCCAGTTAGCCAGTGTGAAGTGCACGTGTTCTCAGTATTTTGTTTATGTGCACTCCAGAGATATTGCAAATAGTTATCTCCAGAATTTAATAATTGGGAATTTATTTCCTTCACTTCGTGATTCTGGATTTCTTTGCCATTACAGACAAGGTCCACCTCAGCATTTTGCTCCTCAGGGTTGGGGTGGTGGATACCAACCATGGCAAAGCCAGCAGCATCCCAATGATCCAAGTACGTTTGTACAGT
Organism: Cryptotermes secundus; assembly: GCF_002891405.2. Classification (NCBI taxonomy): domain Eukaryota; kingdom Metazoa; phylum Arthropoda; class Insecta; order Blattodea; family Kalotermitidae; genus Cryptotermes; species Cryptotermes secundus. Next base: position 154,543 of record NW_019734334.1, read on the forward strand.
GTTATCAGTTACCATTGTAATTGCTAGTGTAGATGTATTTTTTGCATACAGAGTTTTGTTTAGGGTCTGAAGTATTTAGTGTAAATACTCACCATAGTTATTTTCTCATTAAATATTTTGATGTTTTGGATGTCTAGTTACAGTAGCCTTCCAAATTACTACATTAATTTTGTTACCGCAGGTGGTGGTGCCCAAGTTCAGGTAAACCCTGCAACAGGACAACCAGATTACAGCATTCAGTGGGCAGAGTACTATCGTTCCCTTGGTATGCATAGAGAAGCGGAGATGATTGAACAGCAAGCCAAGGCCAGCAAGGTAATGTGTGATGTTTCAGAAAAGAATGGCGGAACTTGGGGGAAGGGTCTGCTGATGTGTCACAGTTACTACCCAGAATGTAGACTACCGATGCAGTTGCAAAGAACATTCTCACATTTCTTTTCACATTATCTTAAAAAAGACCATATGTGTAAATCATGTGAAAATATTCTTTCCACAGAAAATCGGTATGTCATGTGATGCCATCTGTTGATGAAAGTGCTGTTGTGTTCGAGTTGATTTTATTTCTCTAGCAGTTTAAACACACTTACCAAGATGGTCTGATTGGCTGATGGTGTATAAAGGGTTAAGTGAGGGAAAACATGGGATGAAGAGTGGTAGAATCCCCATTTAACATTTATTGATTTAAGGTTCTTCCCTAAGAGCCTTGTTAACTCCAAGTTTCCCTTTTAAACTTGTACTAATTTGAATAAAAGAAATTTGTGTTAAGAAGCTGGGTTGACCCCAGGGCCACAGTGCAGCTGGAAGGATTAGGTCAGTTGAAAGATCCGTTGACATTGGGAATTGATCCCACAACCTTCTAGCTTGTAGCATAGTGGCTACCACTACGCTACCACATGCCCATCTGATATGAATAACAGCTTGCAAATGCGAGTTGTCACCTTCACTCATAGCTAACTTGAATGGCTAAGAGCAGCAGCTTTCTTGGCATGGATATTAAGAGGCAGGCAGAAAGGTTGTAACTGAAATTTATTTTTTGTGAATGTTCAAGAAATGAGTGATGAGTGAAGTCATTTGTTTGCTGGTTTTTTGGATGCAAAATATAGCATATGGAATGGTCTGGAGATCTGAATTGTTTTAAAGGAGAAAGTGAAAAGTTTGAGGCACCGATTATTGGAAGGTTAACTGCTGATTGCTTTTGACAAAAAAAAGTGGACTTATTGAAGCAGCCTAGAGCCAGGGACTGAATAAAATTATTATGAAAGGAGTTGCATGGAAAATAATGTTTTGTACAAGCCAAAATTGATGTGCCTTGAAAACAGTGATAGCTTCTTATGAAGAAAGTCGTCTTCTGGGTTTAGGCACCGTGTATTCTTCGTTTTGGCCGACGTTTCGGAGGAACGTAGCGCCTCCATCTTCANGCTTCTTATGAAGTTTAGGTCCTAGAACACAGATATACTTGCTTCAGAGAACAGATGGGGGGTTGAGGCAATGCCATATACATTGCAGATATGACAGGCAGTCTCCATTGATAAAGCAATGCTGAGTGATTTCAAGTTTTATACAGGCTCGCATTGATTCTCTGAGACAAGTAAGTTTGTTCTTTAATCATAACTAACAGTTCCTCCAACTTTGCCCCTGATTATCATACACGAGTTTTATAGGCTCCTGCATATTATGAGGCCATATTCTTAACCCATTTGACCTGAACAGGTTGGCCTAGAGGTAATGCTTGGACTAGGTGGGGTGGGGTTGTACATCCAGAAAAGTTCTGGTATAGTACCTTGAACTGGCCATATACACTTCCTTCCAAATCCTCTCCATCCTTCAGCCATTGTAATACCTGATGTGTATAGTCTCTTTGCTTAAAGTGTCATTAAATAACATGAGGGCACTTTAAATTTAGGCATGCAGAATAAATCTGGTTCTGAAAGTAGTAATAACTTTTCAGTATATGATGTGCCATAGGAAGTTCAGTTCTTAATTTCTGTATTTTTATGAGCCTGTGGCTAGTAAATTTACGAACAAATCTGTATGGGACTGTACTGGAAGCAAATTATATTCACATTTAAGGGACGAGAAAGTCAAGTGGTGTCATTAGATTACAGTGTTCATCTTATTGCTTAATGTTTGGTGTATGTTACAGGGTCTGCAGCCTCAGCAAGCTGCACAGCCTACACCTCAACAGGCAGGTCCCCAGCCAGGTGCTGGAGCACAAAATGGACAGCCAGACTACAGTGCTCAGTGGGCAGAATATTACCGCTCCATAGGCAAGGTTAAAGAGGCAGAAGCAATTGAGGCCCAGATGAAGGCTGGCAAGGTCAATTCAATACAGTGGTACCCCCATTTATTGTTCTTGAGTTATAGTTTGCCCTTGTCAAATTTCAGTATTCCCACATCAGTCTTTATTATTAAATTACCTTAGGTTAATGTTCAGGTTTACTGCTCCCAAAGGAAACCTTAAATTGGAGTTTTGCTTTACAGTTAAAACTTGAGCAGTTAGTCACTGGCTTCCCACCGCGGTGGCCCGGGTTCGATCCCAGGTGGTCAGGTGGGATTTGTGGTGGACAAAGTGGCGCTGGGGCCTGTTTTCTCTGAGTACTTCGGTTTCCCCTGCCAATCTTCATTCCACCAAATTCTCCATCATAATCACCCGGGGCAGGCTACAATAAGCCAATCAGTGGCCGCCGTGCTGAGTGGACCCAGTTGGACTCCACCCCCCACTAAGCAAATTTAAAAAAAAAATACAGTTAAAATATCGCCTGAGTGGTTTCCTCTGCAGTGCTAGGGTAGGTGAAGCGATTGAGACACATACTGAAGATGCCATTTGCCCCCCACCCCATATGTAGTTATCACGTGAATTTCAGTACTTAACATATTCACTGCCAGAAATGAGCTTAGAAAATCTATTCATTGGATGATAGTCACATTAGACCATCTTTTATAATTTGGGCAAGGGGAAGATTGAGATATGAATGTGAATAGACATTGCCTGAGGGGTCACTAATGATTACTGACTGCTGTTATGTTTATCACCATCTCCCTGACCTTATGTCTCTGTGTGCATGTGTTTTTTTGGGGGGGGGGTAATATGGTAGCTAACATATGAAATAGGACAATTTTGTAATTTCTTTGTGTGGATTCACAGCTGATATCTAACATTGGCCTTTGTAAGTTGTACCAAGGCACAGTCATGACAGCAAAAGATTAGGACCAGAAATAGAAGACAGTCTTAGAAATTGCAAGTGGCAGCATTTCTGATGCAAGTTTTATATCTAATACAATAGAATGAAGGGAGATATTTTTGGAATCCTCAAATGGATTCAGGTCAGCCAGGATTTTCTAAAAGCTCTTACCTACCATCCATTTCACCCCTTTTCCAACACTCGTGCAGTTTCGTTTGTATAACAAAATTGCTGCACAGTACGTGGAAATTTTATAACTACCCCGCTTTATGCAGATCATTCTTACCCAAGCCAATTTGTATGCATAGTAGCTAGTGGCGGTCAGAACTGACTTTAGGAACTTGTAATAGGGAAGGGTTGCAGGGTATAACAGTATACTGCCGTTCTTACTAGGGCAGTTACTACAACAGTATACAACTCAAAAGAGCTGTGTTTTAGAATTGAATGTAAGGTTTACATAGCAATAAATTTGAAAGAAATCTATTGTAGTTCTTTTCCCATAGTAAACATAGCAGGTTCGACAATTTATGAAATTAGCATGGAATTCCGAACGGTTAACAGAATTTCTGAAGTTCATATCTGAAAGAGTTCCTACATTTAGGCAGTTGCTGTAAATTGTGAATATTTTTCCTGATTCCACCTAAAGATGGCTATAAAAGTATTTTTTCATGTATTTAAGTAATATTGGTTTAGTAAAGAACCCACTTATTGTAAACGATTTTTTAACTTCCAGGATCCAAACAACAATCAGTGTTTTCATTTACTGTGCTGGAAATTCATGCAGCCATATTTTGGCGAGTGAAGTAACATGTAGAACATATGAACAGTAGGCCATTGAAAACACGGTGCAAGGGCCCATTAATGTTCCAATTGCCACTTCTGGCACCATAGGTCCTTTGATTCTTGACTGAAGTTTTTTCATGATTGTTTCATATGGCAGGTATTTCAGGAAATCAATCTTATGTTACCAATTATGTGTAGTATTTCTTTGTGTACAAATAATTCTTTATTCATACTGTAAAGTGTACCTGGTAATGGCCAGTAAACATGTCAGCAATACCTGGGCCATTGTTATGCAGTTGCTTGATAAACAGGTTCACTGTTGTTCAGCTATAGCAATGGAAANGTGCTAGGGTAGGTGAAGCGATTGAGACACATACTGAAGATGCCATTTGCCCCCCACCCCATATGTAGTTATCACGTGAATTTCAGTACTTAACATATTCACTGCCAGAAATGAGCTTAGAAAATCTATTCATTGGATGATAGTCACATTAGACCATCTTTTATAATTTGGGGAAGGGGAAGATTGAGATATGAATGTGAATAGACATTGCCTGAGGGGTCACTAATGATTACTGACTGCTGTTATGTTTATCACCATCTCCCTGACCTTATGTCTCTGTGTGCATGTGTTTTTTTGGGGGGGGGGTAATATGGTAGCTAACATATGAAATAGGACAATTTTGTAATTTCTTTGTGTGGATTCACAGCTGATATCTAACATTGGCCTTTGTAAGTTGTACCAAGGCACAGTCATGACAGCAAAAGATTAGGACCAGAAATAGAAGACAGTCTTAGAAATTGCAAGTGGCAGCATTTCTGATGCAAGTTTTATATCTAATACAATAGAATGAAGGGAGATATTTTTGGAATCCTCAAATGGATTCAGGTCAGCCAGGATTTTCTAAAAGCTCTTACCTACCATCCATTTCACCCCTTTTCCAACACTCGTGCAGTTTCGTTTGTATAACAAAATTGCTGCACAGTACGTGGAAATTTTATAACTACCCCGCTTTATGCAGATCATTCTTACCCAAGCCAATTTGTATGCATAGTAGCTAGTGGCGGTCAGAACTGACTTTAGGAACTTGTAATAGGGAAGGGTTGCAGGGTATAACAGTATACTGCCGTTCTTACTAGGGCAGTTACTACAACAGTATACAACTCAAAAGAGCTGTGTTTTAGAATTGAATGTAAGGTTTACATAGCAATAAATTTGAAAGAAATCTATTGTAGTTCTTTTCCCATAGTAAACATAGCAGGTTCGACAATTTATGAAATTAGCATGGAATTCCGAACGGTTAACAGAATTTCTGAAGTTCATATCTGAAAGAGTTCCTACATTTAGGCAGTTGCTGTAAATTGTGAATATTTTTCCTGATTCCACCTAAAGATGGCTATAAAAGTATTTTTTCATGTATTTAAGTAATATTGGTTTAGTAAAGAACCCACTTATTGTAAACGATTTTTTAACTTCCAGGATCCAAACAACAATCAGTGTTTTCATTTACTGTGCTGGAAATTCATGCAGCCATATTTTGGCGAGTGAAGTAACATGTAGAACATATGAACAGTAGGCCATTGAAAACACGGTGCAAGGGCCCATTAATGTTCCAATTGCCACTTCTGGCACCATAGGTCCTTTGATTCTTGACTGAAGTTTTTTCATGATTGTTTCATATGGCAGGTATTTCAGGAAATCAATCTTATGTTACCAATTATGTGTAGTATTTCTTTGTGTACAAATAATTCTTTATTCATACTGTAAAGTGTACCTGGTAATGGCCAGTAAACATGTCAGCAATACCTGGGCCATTGTTATGCAGTTGCTTGATAAACAGGTTCACTGTTGTTCAGCTATAGCAATGGAAATGATGTTTTCTGTGTGGTTTGTGCTGAGATGTCATAAGCAGGACAGTTTGAACTGACTGGTGGTAAACTGCCTATTGTAAAGTAACTTCGACTTTGACAATGAATTAGTTGTTGGTTGAAGTTGTCAGCATTTCAGTTGAGTGAAGTGACATGAATTAGGTGGTTGGTGAGAGAAAGTTCAGTTGAAAGTCATCCTGTGAAGATAAGACTAGGGGGTTGGTGTAAAATGGCTGCCAGCCTGGGACCCAGTTAGTTGAGTTGTCAGTTGACGAATTCTGCACAGGCAGCTGTGACAAAGAGTACCTGAGTTTAGGAAGCTGAAGAAACTCCCTTGGCAGAAGCTAGAACAGCTAGCAGAGATTAGTAGATTGAGGACACTCATCTGTGTGTGTCAGTGGTCTGTAAAATGTAGTTCCAAGTGGTGTATACAGGCAGTCAATAAATCCAGTTCACCAATCCATTTTGCATCTGTAGTCACACACCCAGGGAACATGACAGCGCTTAAGCACTCGTACATTATTTTGTCATAAGTACAGGGTATGCAAAAAGAATGGTGCAGTTTTAAAAGTTAATAAGTTTATTTCTCAGCGGTGGCAATTGTCCAAGTTTCTCATGCTTACTGCATCGTTGCGGGGTCAGTTGTAAAGATGGCTTTGCAGCAGGAGAAGGCTTTCTTTGTGCTCTGTTTTGAGATATCCCGGTCTGTGATGCGAGAGTTTCATGCACGGTTTCAAAAAGACGCACCACACAAGAATAACATTAACAGGTGGTACCAACAATTTGTAGAAACTGGATGCTTGTGTAAAGGCAAGAGTCTTGGTCGACCTCATGTGTCTGATAACATTGAAGGAGTGCGTGAGGCATTTCAGTGAAGTCCCCATAAGTCAGTGCATAGAGAAGGCAGGGAATTAGGCATGCCAAAAATGACTGTGTGGAATGTGTTGTGTAAGCGGCTATTCTTTATGCCATACAAAATGCGATTTGTGCAGGCCATTAAACCAGCAGACAAAGTTAAAAGGCATGACTTGTGAGGAGATGCAGTTGAGAATGGAGGAAGGTTGGTTCGTAGAAAGACTGATCTTCTCTGATGAAGCCACATTCCACATCAGTGGACATGCTACACTGGGTCTGGGATGAGTTTGATTACTGTGTGGGTGTGTTGTGTGACCCAGGGTGCACACATTGAAGGTTTGTCATTAATGCGTGAGAAGCTTGGACAGTTGCTGTCGCTGATGGTATAGTCGTGCCCATGTAAGTTGAGAAATAAATTTCTTATTAACTTTTGAAACTGCACCATTCTCTGTGTATACCCTGTATATGCACCAAAGCTTATGGATGACAGTTTCTTGATGTAATTTTGCATAAGCCCAGTTCTCTGGAAACACATTATTGGGGTAAGAAATGTCATTCTCGCAGAGATTTCACTGTGTGTGTGCATGCACATGGGTAAGAGAGGAGTTGAAATCATTAGCCATTACAAGTGACCCTGAAACTTAGAAAAACATAACTAAGTCTGTAAACCACTGAATGCAAAGCTTTGCATTTTAGACTGGTCAGCCTGGCGGAGGGGCTCCAGGTGGACCCCAACAGCAGCCGCAACAGCAGCAACCTGGTGGGGCACCACAGCAGCCAGGTCAAGGAGCACCACAGCAGCAGCAACCTCCTTACGGACAGCCATACGGCTACCAGGCAGCAGCTGCTGCAGGCTACTATGGAGGTGCCCCAGGTATGTTATGCCTGTAGTGCTGATGGTGATGTTGAAAAGGAGGCTTTCTGTGTAAGGAAGTTTGATAGTTCAGATTTGCTGTAATACCTGTTTGGTTAGTGGGCACACACAGTCTTTCATACTCATTACACCTTTACTGGGCATGTACATTTCAGTAATGTCTGTGGGTCATTTACTGTTAGAAAGAGGTTGTGTATAGGTCTTACAGGCTTACTTTGAGTGGTGTCACCTGCACAAAGTAAAAGCTGCTGCTTCACTTACATGGGGTTATAATGTAGTTCTATCTCCTCTGTGAGATGGTAGAACATGGGATTCATAATTTGTTCATTGAACAGAATTTCAGTCTGCCCTAATAACACTTTTAACCTTTATCCTACGGCCCTTTAAACTTAGGCTGTGGCGGCAGTACGGAATTATTTAAAGGGCCGCTCTTAGAAATCCGTAAAAGCTGNTGGTTTCAAAAGTGTGAAGGTGGCTACCTTGTGCTAAGAAGGCACCCACAACTTCCTTCTCTTATTTTTATTCCCCCCTCCCCATTACTCATTTGAGATTGTCTTGTCAAGAAGAAGAATGTATGGAATTAGAAATATACGATGGGGTACCCAAAAGGAACNGCGTACAAGGACGATGCTATGGGGAAAACTCAAGTGTTTGAGTGGTTTTCCCGTTTCAAAAATGGTGAAATGTCAATTGATGACAAACCTCGTTCTGGTTGTCCTTCCACGGCCCGAACACATGAAAACGTTGAAAAAATTCGTGAAATCATCAGGGAAGATCGACGACGGACCATTGAAGAAATTGTGGAGTTGTCGGGAGTGACTTGGAGCTCAGTTCAGCAAATTTTGACAGAAGATTTGGGAATGGAAAGGGTGGCTGCTGAACAAAAACAAGGTCGCGTGGAAGCATGCTGTGCTTTGAAAGAAGAGTCCTGAAATGATCAAAACTTTTTTTTTTTGTTTCCTCGAATGAAAAGAGACATGAAAGGAAAGCGTTTTGCTGATGTTGCTGAGGTGAAGGAAAAAACGACGAAGGCACTGTCAAGCATCTCAAAAGATGAATTTAGACAGTGTTTTGAAAAAAGGAATAAATGTCTAGACAAGTGTATTAGTGTAAGTGGGGGAGTACTTTGAAGGTGATTGAAGGTTTGTGCTTAAAATTTGAATAAATAAGTTTTGAAAAAATAAGTTCGGTTTCATTTGGGTACCCCCACGTATTTTTATTGTGGTTTATTCTACAGTATTTATTTATTATTTACTGGTGGTGTCAGTAGCTCAGACTATGTGGTAGACATGGTGGAACTTGGCTTGTGAGACACATGCAGCTATTTTAAACCATTTGTCATGTGGAAACAAAACATTAGTCAGGCCCTTCATTCAGGTGTAATAAATAAGGAAATTAAGATACAAGGATGCAATAACAGTGCTATTCATTTATTCATGAGAGGGACCCTCATTTATGAAAATTGAAGTAATGATGAAAACTGTAACCAGAAGGTACTGGATGTTACTGCTTTAGTTGTCTCTATGATATGTGCTGTAGGAAAGGCATGAGAATTGTTTTAATCCAACCAATCCATCTGAAATGTGAAGTGTATCCCACTGTCTCTCTTTATCCTCGGGCTTACACTTAGCCACAAGGGCAGAGAGGCACATCACAGTTACTTCTGATTTAATTATTGATTTTAGATGCCCCAAAGATGGGCAGTATAGCCATATACAGGCTAGAGAAGGTAGATAATGTGTTAGTGCCTTTCAGCATGGTAAGGTTCAAAACCATACATAAAATTGTAGGAGGCATAAGAATATATTACTAGATGTGAAAGAGGAGGAGAATAAGCAAGAAGATGTATATTTAATAATGAAATGTGATAACAGTATGAAAGGCACTTAAAGAGGTGGACTAATAGACACAGATACAAATCAGTAACTGTAGCAGAAGAAAAACAGTTTTGATAAGCATGTAACAGCAGACTTGACATTACTGACTATTATTAATAGTATGGCCACTTGAATGTGAACAGCCAGAGTGGTTACTGGTATGGAATAGTGGGAATAGAGAGCTATTGTACACTGATGTTACTTAACACATTGCGGACCGGTGGTTTAAACATTTAAATCACCCTGAGGACCGGCGTTTTTAAACCTACTACCCTAACTTGTGCACTGCTCACTTTAAAAATTAATATAAAATCTCCTAATTAATTTTATGAACTGAAATTTTTTGAGAACACTTACCAGAGCTCCTAGAAGTGCTTGCGCATGTGATATCTCTGGAAACATTCCCCTTTGTGAAGAGGCATTACGCAGAAGTTGCACATGTAGGCAGTTCTACTCTTCTTCTTGTGCTCTGCGCACACACGGCACTGCCTAGAAGGGTGTTTCTTCTTGCAATATTCACTCTTCACAATTTTCACGAGAATATGTTTCCGCATATCACCCGAGAGTCGGCCAGGGGGGTCTACTTGAGGCCTCTGGCGGGTGCGAACAGATGGCCCCGGCTGCACTACGTCTGTGTCTGACGCAGGTACTGCCGCCACCGTGACGTCAGTAGCCCAAGCTTTTGCCAGTTTCAACAGAAATGCTTTGTATTTCAAAGTAGAATTTCTGTTCACCTTTTTGAAAACCGTAAATGAATTGAAAATTGCACAGTTTATAAGCCACAGTGCAACTTTCTTCGTCCATTTTACTGTTTTCCTAGGAAGGGAATAATAGGCCAAGAACTGGTCGGCCCTATCAACTCCTTTCATGAACATATTATACTCGGAAATACAAAGAGGCTTCTTTACTTGCCCGTGTCGTCTTTGAACATCGACCATGCTCGAATTGTGAATAGTGGAAACCATATTCACAACGCGAGTATCCCTCCAGGACTGAAGAAGAATGTCCTCCTTCCTCCTGAATGCGGTGTCGCCACGTTTCAGGCGTTTACATTCCTCTTTCAGATCTGGAGGGAGGCCTCTGTTCACCCTAATTGTACCACAAATACGTACTTTCCTTGAAAGTAGGTATTGCTTTCCCGACACTCGCACTTTCAACGGAGCTCTCACTTTCACTTGACACATTTTGGGCAGCCCTGTGGCCCCCATCACCGTCACTGTCACTGATAATGGCCTCGCTATCAGAAGACAAAGCAGTTGGCAAATCTGATAGCTCATCGGAGAACATATCTAATATTTCCTGTCCTCCAAGAGATCGCAACTGCTTTCGTCTCTGAGCCATGTTGAACTGGTAGCTGCGTGGTTGATACGTGCAAGCTTGGATTAGAACAAAGCCAATTTTGTTTAGGTTGTGACAGGAAATGACTCTGGTCGAGTTACTAGATAAGGCAGCAATCATTCCCGAGGTCATCTATGCAGTAGTTACGATTCAACGAAGCCACACAGCGATATATAGCGTTTTGGAACATAACGTGACTGTAGAGGGCCATATGGCCCGCCCGGTCCGCAACGCTTGGAAACGTAGAGGGCCATATGGCCCCTCCGGTCGGCAATGTGTTAAATACTGTGATGATAACCTAAGAAAATTGCCTCTGTTGTGGGTAGCTTAAATGCCACTCTGGTCCCCTCTTCACGGTAGAGTCAAGTTATGAAGCAAATACACGAACACTATACATAGCCAAAACACATACATTAAGTCAACTTTAGTTACAATAAAGATTATCCAAGGACAGTCAACTTGAGTTCCCCAAAGTCATAAATTCACTCCTACCTTATATGCTATAAAGATCAAGAACAAAGAAATTTTTTCCTTGTTGGTGAGTAAACCAAATTATCAATATATACTTGCATATACCTGGCAGCAGCATGATGAGTGCCTTTTTGCTCCAACAGTGTTGGGTAGGACATAAGTGATGGAATTAAAAAGAGAAAGGAAAAAGAAAGAACCAAAAGGATCTGGAACTGAATTTTGGTGTGTACACCATGCTGTTAAAGGAGCAAGTGATTGAGGTGGTAGCTACATACTGCTACCCTGGAAGTAATTTGGGGTTCCAGGGGTAGAGGAAAATGCAAGGATTGGTCAACATTAGAAGGGCAGCAAGCAGATATCTGGGAAGGAAGCAGGCTGGGTGAACCAAAGAAATTCAAGAATATGATGTATTGATCTGAATGGCTCAAATATGATACATCCTAAATGCAAGCAAATACATGTACTTTAAGCTTGAATGGGCTGATGCACAAAGTTTACTCTCATGGCACATGTGTCAGATGGGACAGACTTCAAAATATGATTGTCAAGAGAAGTTTGGTTTAAAAAACTGGCACAGTTTTCAAGTGAGAAATTTGTCTGAAATCTGGATGTGTATTGTATTTGCATGATACTTGTAGGTTACAGAATGTGGTAGTCGATAATATTTAAAGCATCTAAACATTTCATTTGAAAGAGTTTTCCTACAGCTGGTAGAATATCTGCTTGGAGTGTGATACATTTTTGTGTGTATTGTGACAGTGATTTGCATGCAGAAAAAATGAGAATATTTTAAATCATTGTAAAAGTTTGTGTGTATTGTGACAGTGATTTGCATGCTGAAAAAATGAGAATATTTTAAATCATTGTAAAAGTACTTCTATTGCACCAATTATATATTGTGGCACAAATATGACATGTTCTAATTTGGATGATTGGATTTATTAGCACCTTAGTAACACACTTTTTCTTAATCACACTTAAATACATGCAATTCAGCACTATTGCTGAGTTACACACTTTCCAATTTGCTGTTGCGCGTTCACTAGGATTCTCTGTCTTCACTAGCCTCCTAGCAGCAGATTACAACACAAACTGTCACTTCAAATCACCACACATATTACACATAAAATCTTCCAATCACACTTTAATCAATCACTCCAATCACTCCTGGTTCCACTTTGCTTTGTATGCTCCCACCGCTACTATTTGTCTTGTAACTCAGGACTCAGGACTGTGCCACACACACTGTCACTTCTAACTCAATCTCTTCTTGTGATTCCACCACTTCTATTTCTCTCTTGTAACTCGTAACTGCTAACTAAACTATGACACTTATATAGCCGAGGGACAGAAATCGCATCACCGTAAATATGTCACATGATCACTACCAACAACTGTTGTGTGACGTCACCACACGCGTTGCATAGCAACATCCCATCCATGGACACAGAAAAACAGTGCTCCTGTACTGTTGGCTGTGTGTGTTGTAGGCGTCTTCTAGCAATGGCTGATGTTTACATATTCATCGCCCAGCAGTGAGTCTACATGCTACAGTATAATATGAAAGTGATTTTTTTTTTAAATATGGATTGAATTGAACATGTATTGTAATTAATAGGATGTGTGTTGGAATTTTTTTGAGAATTGTGACCGGATTTGTAAAATCCAAATTAAGCTAATGGGTATCGAGACCTTAATGAATGTTAAGATTTTTTGCCTGATGCTTGCTGGAGGCTGATAATAGAAAGGCTTTCTGGTTTCTGTTGGGCATAGAACAATACTGGGGGCTCTTCACAGATGTTAGTTAATATTATCATCTGCAGCCCAATTCCCTCAACATTTTTCCAACTTAAATTTCTTTTGGGGTCAAGCTCATGTCTTTACTAGCTTAAATTTAAGTCATGAACCTATTTAGGATTTACTTTTTTTTTTTTTTTTTTTTTTTTTTTTTTTTTTTTTTTTTTTTTTTTTTTTTTTTTATTTTTTGTTTTTTTTTTTTTTTCTTTTTTGTCTTTTTT
>NW_019734334.1:167959-250448 GCF_002891405.2 Cryptotermes secundus
TGTTATATTTTAGCGTCCTGTTGCACTCATTTAAGTCCATGATTTATTTAATCCGTCTTGCAGTGCATACACTCATTTAACTCCTTCTCTCCCTCGCACTACATGTTTCGGCATAATAATGCCATCTTCAGGTGCTTACCCATCCACGTCAAACCAGTTCATTGCATGCCATGTTCACACATTAAAATAACTAAAATATGTATCTATCATATACATTGTCAAACGTTAAAATATTAAAATTGTTCAGGATACCACATCGCTACGTCGCCCCTCACTACGTCAGTCATGCCCATTCTCCTTTGTTGGAGCACTCGTTCACTATCTTGTGTGTTGTGCTTTTGTTGTGTCGTGCTCCTGCAACTGCGTGTGTTATACTCATAACACGTATAGTAGGAAAGAAGATAAATGAGTCACATGTGTTGGACAAAGGTGTTAGCCAGCAAACTGTTGCCCAGGAGTTTGCTATAGCAGAAATTAGTAGTTGGTAACAAATATGGATCTGTAGGCTTGGGAGAGGAGCAGCAGCAAAAGGAAAGAAGAACATGAATCTTAATATCCTTGTAAAAAACGTTTCAAGAAATGTAGTGCATTAGAATTTTCAGTTACAGGGTCAGTAATGCGTGGTAACTATGGACACAAAAATGTAGAATGTAGCACTGTTTTGTATAGGTTGGCCATATTTGAGTGGAACCATAAGTGGCCATTGTAGACAGGTTTCATTGTACCACACAGTGACCGCTTGCCCTCAGTATATTAACTGGATGCACATTTTACATATTTAAAAAATTTTCATTGTGGTGAAATGTTTTATTTTTGTAGGAGGTCCACAACCCCCACAACAGCCAGGGCAGCAGCCGTATAACTATCCAAGCTATGGTGGATATGGTGGGCAGCCTGGTGGACCAGACAATCAGTGAATGACCAGTCTACATAAAAGAAGAAAAGTGGAGAATAGTAACCGTAAGTAATGAAGCTACGCGGAGCTATTGCTATGAATCTGTAGAGTAGATGGGCTGAAGGATACTATTACATTCAGGAGTAATTTAAATGGTAATGAAGCCAGTGACTATCTTCATGAGTAGGTGTTTTATTTTATTGTGGACCTAGAAATACAATTTCCACAATAGAATTTAATTTTTGTAATCTTGAATGGGGTTAAAACTGTATAAATATATATTTCTTGGACATTCTTAATGGGAATGTAAAAGTCTGCCTGTGTGTCAGTGGCTGAATCATATGCACAAGCCAAACATGCTCCATGCTCCAGATTTGGGGTTTGCACTTCAAATGCTGACTGTGGTATGCAGGAGTATATTTTTCATTGTCATCGTTATGTCATTACTCCTGAAAATCTGGTAACAACAGATAGAAGGTGGTCACAGGATAAAGTTGTGCTTGTCAGTAGCTGGATCTTAATGAATGGTTAGTGACATTATTTCAAAAGTACTCCCCCAGAAAGTGATGGCATTAATATGTATGGTCCCTTAGAAGGTTAAGTAGTGATTACATTGTTTGGGTCATGCAGTCATCGATGTTAAGTTCTTGGAGCTCCCTGTGCTCAAAAGGGGTTGTGTAACAGTGGTAGTAGTTGTACAGATAGGATACTTGATAACACTGGTGGTCATGCAGTCATATACTTGTAGGTGTGTTTGTGGAGTTTGTGCCCAGTGCCTCCTTAAATAATTTTCAACATTAGTCTGTTCAAGTGGAAAAAGCTGCCCAAAAAGTTGGTTTTCTACTTAGTAATTGAAGTTGCTGATTGTTATTATCTTGCCACTGAATAGACACTGACAGATCCTGCAGCTGTGTGTGCCAGAGTGAGATTAGTCATTTGAAGTATTTGATGAGTGCAGCAGGTAATCCCCATTTAGTCTCTGTAGGAGAATTGAATGGTGCGCTTGTGTGGTTAGTGCTCTTCTTTGTGTTCTGGAGGTTCAGAATTCAATTCTTAACCCAGAGATCAGCTGTCCTAATAAGGTTTTTGTGGTTTCCCTCACTTCCTCTAGGTAGATGCTGGGACAGTACCTTAAATTAAGCTGTGGCCAACCCCACATCATTTTCAATTCATTATTCAGTAATAATATTCAGCAAGATTTGAGGTTTTCACGGCGGTGACTATGAAGAAAGCAGTCTTCTGGGATGTGGCACCGTGTAGATGTGGCCACGATGAATGAATGCCCTCACAAGATTAATGTTTGTGCGTGTTCTCACAGAGGCAGGGTGTCCATATCACAGTTCATCTTCTGCCATTTCTCGCCCATTTACAAAGTCTTTGTGCTACCAGAATACTTCAGCATGTGATACAGAATCATTGCCTGATGCTTTGGAACCTTTTCATAGGTATCAGTAGCACCCTTCCCCAGCTTGCGTGACGTTGCTCGAGATTATTATTCTTCATTTTTGTGACACTGTAACAAAACAGACATCTTCACAAACTCTGGTGGTAGAGGATGTAGCTATCATCTCGTAGTGGTCTTGGTGCCTCAGTGTTCCCAGTTGTCACACTACAAAATTAATCTCATCACCTTGTTAACGTCATGTACATAAATTCACTTATTACTGAATCGTCATTTTTATATGTGAAAGAATGGATGCAGTGATTCCTAGTCAGTTGTGACTTCATTTCCCCAGCTTTTTGTAAGGGTAAGAGTGTGTTAGGTATAAAAAATGACCTTCATTTCTGCCTGCAACTTTCTTCCAAGCAATTTTTATTTTGATACGTATTTAGGAAACACATTTCAAGTACAGTGCCTGTTACTGTCCACTTCTAACCAGAATTGAAGTACGTTGTCAAATTTTATAAAAACTCCCAAATATCAAATTTCAAGAAAATCCATGTAGTGGTTCATGAGTTACATGCAGATGAATCCTTTGTAACAGGCATTTTTACAAATTTCATAAGCTGTCATATCAAGGTTGCACTGTATTTATGCACATTGTCACAGTTTTCATGCAGGTTTTTAAATTCTAAAATTGGAACATGATTGCAGCATGAAGCATTTTGATAAAGATTAAATTTGTTGTAAATTTTGAATTTTGTGCCCCACCCCCTTTTTATTTAAGTTAGTTACGAGTTAGCCAGCAGTGAGACACTCAACCAGTCAGTTGTAGTAAAGCCTTCGCAGGCCAAGTAATTGTAATACTGCAGATGGCAGTAGCTGTGAGATTGTAAACTGTGTGATTGTAGGAGCAAGCGTGAAATAAAATTCGCTATATCAAATATATAAGTGACTGAGCCTGTTTAAGTTGATAATTGCAGTATTTCCAGGTACAGAGGTTTCCTGTTTAAGAAGTTAGATTTATGAACTCGTGCCAAAACTTTCCTAAGGATAATGTTAAATTTTTCTGTGTGTAAAGTTTTTGTATAAAAATTTTCCCTCTTAAGAAGTTCATTTTATCTGAAATTTAAACAGAAATCTTCCATTTAATATGTTTTAAATAATGCTGATGAATTGCACACTTTGTGCAAGTTTGATTGTAATGTGTTTAAAAGGCTTTAGAACCACTGTTCATTCCTTGACAGTTAAACTGTACCATGGTTGATAATCTAAGATAATTCTGACAACAGCTTCCTTCTCCTAACTTCTTCTGATGCCAAAGTTTATTCTGCTCTTTCTGCAACACATTGTTGGGTGAATGATGGAACAATTGTATTCCTTGCTTAGATTTGCAGGACTCACAATTAAAAGATTAGGGCATGGCTATGCATGGAGTCAGAGGTTAATATTACTATTTGGAATAGCAGAAGGTTAACATGCATTATATATTGTTTTTTCAGGCATAATTTTCATTTCAGCACCACAAGTTTTGTTAATTATGGACAAGAAATTACATTGTAGGCAGTTCATATCTGCAACAGCAGATATGCCTATGCTGTGATGTGAGATAAATTTCTGGAATTATTGTTTACTTAACAGTTACTTGCAGCCTCTGTTGTAGAGAAAACATTCTTAACTGTTCATTATGATGCAGTAACCTTGAAAACCACTATTATGATCCACTTTTACTTTGTTAAATTTATGGACAATAGTATGTATGTGCTATATTGTAACATTTTGTTAAAAGGACTGAAATGATTGTTTGTGCTTGTCGGGTATAATATTAACTGCTAGATTTTCCCCGAGTTATATCTTGAAATTTTTTGTTTGAGTTTTTTCAACACCAATAGAAAATTTACATTCTGTTCCCCCATTTTCATTCTTCTCTGTGAAACTAACAATTATTTACATAAACAGTATTTTTTGCAAGTATGTGATATGTATTTGTATTTATGTTTCACATTGGATAGATTCAGTCATGTCATCGCCCTAAAATAATGTACCCTCTTGTACACCTTGAATTGTGCATGATGGAATTGCAGAATGAATGTCTTATGCCCCCAGATCATCAATTTTAATGACTTTGAAGTAGTTTGGTACCAGTAATGGCAAATGTACTGTTGTTAAGCATGAGGAAAACATGATTTGTAGTGTGGGTGGTTACTAATGTTTTGGATTAACCTGCTGACTTCCGAGTAGAAGAGATAAGTTCATCCAGAACACTGGTAACAACCTACCTGGTTACAGTGTCATAGCCCAGAACCCTACAGTCTTAGTCTTCCCTGCAATGAAAATTTTAGAGCACAAATGATTACAATTAATAATTTGGACAAATAATGTTCATTCCCCTTTCATTGTGTATAGAAATGAAATTTTGGATTGTAATTGAGACTACCACTTAGGAATGGCCTAACCAATCAAAATCATGGTGACCTTAATCCATATATGTTGGGGGGGGGGATGATAAATATGCATGTGTTGTGCAAATTTTTTGGTTCTATTTTTGACTTCATTGTCAGTTACTTCTCTGTTTCAAGTTTTCTTGTAATGTGAACTTGCAATTGCTGTGCCTATAAATTGAACAGTATTGAAAGTCAGACCATGTAAACATTTTACATACTTAGTATGTATTCCCCGACCACCTCTGTTGTCTAGTGGTTAGGGGTTCCAGGTTCGATTTCTGGTGCTACCAGTTTTTCTGATAAGTAGTGGGTCTGGAATGGAGTCCACTCAGCCTTGTTAGGATAATTAAGGAGCTATTTCAAGGAAATAATGGCTCCGGTCAAGAAAACCGAGATTAATGGCTGTAGGGATCCTTTGTGCTGACCACATGACACCCTATCTCTGCTAAAGTTGGCACTAACTTTGCCAACAAGTGGTGGTCGCTCTGTCGGTATAGTTCGCTTATGGACTACAGGCCACGGAGTTTGTTTTTGTACATATCCCCCCCCCCAATTTCATTATTACTCCAAGAAGCAGTAAGTAGAACAATTTCTGTGATTGTACGTGCTCACCACATTACACTTGTCTCGGCATGAGACAGCCTATGGAGAGATATAAAGCTTTTTAGCCCTCTGCTCACAGCAAACTGATTTGATTGACTCAGCATGCTTTTGTAGAAACTGCAATAGTAAAGATATTAGCTCATTAGTATAGCATTTCTGTCAGTAGATCAGATCAGGTGTGATACATCAGTGTTTAGAGGAAAGAATGGGCTTTCGCAGGATAATCCCAAAATGTTTGGAGGTTATTTGAGGCCAGTGTTGTGGGATTTCTGTGCAGCTGCACTTTACAATCAGCTTTGGCATATTTAGTTGGTAGTGCTGTGAGGAGGCTTGACAGTCAAAGGGTTAAAGGCCATTGACCTCCTGAAGTTGGAAACAGGAATTGTCAAGTTACTGGACCAAATTAAAAAAAAATGTTTTGTAGGGTAAAAAAGGCAGATTGTTAATAAATAGTGAAGTATGTCACCACTTTGTGTTCAGGGGTTTTCATTATGATGTTATGCATGTGCATGTTATTTAAGAAGCGTTATGTTTGTGATCCCACCTTTTCATGACTCACAAATTGGGTTAATATTATTGGTAATTTTTTGGGGGAAAACAAGACTAGTTTTTAGTGTTAAGTCTTGTGAATATAAATATGTTTATGCCAGCAAGAAAGTACCAAAGTTATGGAATTTATGGTTAGAAATTACCTGTTATCCCGTTTCAACATATTTTACACGAGGAAAGGGTATAAAATGTGATGTAGCATTTTCAGTTTGACAGATACTGTGGCACGTTTGATTTTCTGTATTTGCATATATAGGCATCCAGATTTTATTTTTACATTTCTCATGTTTACCCAGTATTTGGTTAGGTAACTGATACAGCCCAAGTACTTGAGTGTTAATTAGATATGCTAGCTGTGGCTTTAATAAAATACAGTCCTGCAGAACAGATCTGTTAAGTGTTGTTTTATCAAAATGCCATTAAGGTACACATGAACCACGTTTTTCACGCAGATCCACATTTCTCACATGTTACTTGCACACCCCAAGCGGTACCATTTCCTCCGTTGTGTTTCTTGTATGCTTGCTATGCCCCCTGCTCCAGAAAATCTAGCGAGCCAAGGTTGGTCGATGTGGGTATGTGGGAACATTCAAACTTTCACCATCAGTCTCTGGGAAATGCCCTATAGCAAATCACCAGATGTTTTGGTTGGCTCCCTAATCTGTATTAGGAGCCTTCATGCAACTTGGTGAGTATGGTGTTGCTGAACAGGTAGGTTACAGAGATGGTTCTATTTGTAATGGATGGTTGACTTCAGCAGTATTAATGATACTTTATTCTTATGACTGTGATCATAATGTGTTTGCCTAGGTATGCAACAGAGTTTGAATATCATTCACTTGTGTCGTCTGTGAAGACTGAGCTGCTTGCATATGATTTTTACTTGGATACTGGAACATGATTATTTTTATATACAATGTATTGCCCATGATATGTGTCTTGTGTATATTAATGTTTGCCATTGAGCACACTGATAGGTTCCTTCATACACTGATGAGGTTATTATGCAAAACTTGTATGTTGAAATCATCCATTGTCAAGTAGGATCATTATAAGTGTTTCAGTATGCAGCGCCATGTGATATGCAATAGTTTATTTATATTAGAAAATTCCACTAATATGCTTTCTTCACATTTTCAGGACAATCACGTTTACATGATAGGAATTTTACATGTATATATATGTTGTGTGTTTTGCATTTCCTTTCAGATAATTTCATCTTCACTGGTTGGTTGATCAAAACACAAAATGTGAAATGCCCCCTATCCAGAATAGTGCAAATATGAACATCCACAGATTTTACGTGTATTGTGTTCTGTTAGAGAATATTTGTGAGGGCTGAGCGAGGTAACATTATTATTATGTGGACATTTTGCGGATATAAAGCACTTGATTTGTCTCCTTGCTTGTCTCGTATGATTTTCTTTTCTTAATATTTATGTTTAAGTGATGATGACAAAACTGTTAGGAGTGGCAGTGTATTTCAGTATAAATGCTGCTACCCTCTGCCATATTTGCTTCCCCTATGCATAAGGGTGTAATGACTATTCTTGTGTTATGCTGTGTAATAATAGTATAAGATATAAAACAATATTCCTCTGATGTTTAATTTCCATTTTTACTTGGTATGGTTCTTAATAAATATGTTTAATTTTTGTTGGTTACTTTGTGTATGGCAGGGGAAAAGTATGGTAACATATGATTGAGTGAAACCTGCAATTTGTAATTCAGCAGATTAGTATGTTCAGCTGTTAAAATTGCTGTACAATTTTTTTGTGTTTCCTACATGCTATTGTATGTATGTGAGTGTTACTGAGAAAAGGGGTAGTTATTTTCGTGGGAGGTGTCGAGTTGACCGTAGTAATTCTGTAGTGTGTGGTATGCGAGCGAAAGGTGCTGGATATAACAACATGGATGGAGTTGTACACTTGATGGTCAGTCCTGGATCTTGAAATGGAGAGCGGATGTCTCTAAGAGGGCAACAATATTCCATTTGTGGTCATACCCTGTGCAGAGAGGAAAAATGAAATAACCCACCTAGTTAAAAGAACAGGTAATTCTTATACAGCATAATGCTTATCCAGTTATTTCGCCCACTACTCACAATCATATAACTGGGGCATTGACAGAGTTGTAACAGGGGAGGAATAAAGTTTGATCTGAGGTGATTTACTTTTTTGATTTTCTTATGTTAAGAATTCTGATGATTTGTATTTTTAAACAATATTGATATATTTTCCCACTATGCAGTATTGGAAGTTTAGATTGCAGGTAAATTGTGAGTAATGGACGCATACATATTTGCACCAGCACTATAAATTACAAGATCATTAATGTAAATCAGGGTTGGAATTGACTGTTGGAAGCCACAGCTGTTACAAATAAGAATTTTGGTGACTTCACATAGTAGTAATATGCATTTAGAAACTAGTTAGCTTTGAGAATATACGTGATATATTCAAATTTTAATACTGTATAATAAAAATATTATTTTACAATTTTGTTAAAGTGTCATGGAACATTGCTGTGAACATCTTTACCTAAAACCTTCATTCTTTCATTTTCCCAGTCATTAGATATTTTGAGGTACAAACGGGTGTGGCATTCAAAGTTTTATCTTTAGGACATAAAAGCAATTGCAAATTTTGATTGCTCTTTATAGCTCATTTGGCCATAGATAACATGTGAATAGTTGGTGCAGATATCTAGAATAGCATATAAAAATATCGTACTATTACATGACTAGATAATGATAAACAAGTGATGTTCATGATCTTATCAGACATAAATTAATTTTACTTCTAAAATAACAATAGTGTAACTTTTTCCTAATTTTTATTAGAATTAAAAATGTATGAATTTCCTGTGCATGTATTTTTTTTCCCCCCAGCCTTAAACAAGAAGGCTTTTCTGAATGTTAATACCTGCTGCTTTTAAACTTCCTGTGATTCATGTGGGGCAATAAAAGGTATATTGTGTACAGTGAATTGGTTTGGAGGAGTGGATGGGAAATGGGCTTATACGTTCAGTTCTTTTATTATTTTTCTGGAGAGTGATAACAAATGCCAGTCTAACAATAAGATGAGTGGAAAGATTTTTGAAATACATTATTTGCAACTTAGATTCCATGGTCCCAGATTGCCTAAACAAGTGGTTAGCAGTCCTGCTTGAGCTATCATGACTGGTTTGCATGGTTTCTGCCCTCTCCCCAGGCAGTGCCATGGCAGCGCTTTAAGGTTGGATTGTGACTGCTTGTCATTTCCAGTTCTTTATTCACTAATCCTATAATTTGACACTGTATATGAGCTGTTGAAATCCATGTTAAGTTAATGGTAAGTAAGCAAATGTAAGTGTATGTGTATATATATATATACACACATTGCGTATCTTGATAGCCTTTAATTCCTCCTAGAGACTGTCCTGAATGAGGTTTTTGTGGTGTTCCATAGTCCCTTCTGGCAAATGCCCAAATGGTTGTTGGCTGCTTCATTCTACATCCTTTTCAGTTTTTATTCCTTGTCACGTCTAATTCAAGGTATATAGCCTGAGCTGCTGATAGCATCAGTGAATAAACAAGAAATAAATAACATAAATAAGTGGATTGGCCCATGTTGGTTATTGCTCATGCATTTATTATAATGGGAAAATTCAGGTATATTTCTTTACATCATTTAATATTGCCCAACAGAAACATGAACTCTGCTTATGCCGATGTTAATTTGTATGGCAAAAGCACATATACAGTATAGAGAGGCACAGAAACTGTTAAATGCTGGCAGGGAGCCAGGTGTAGAAGCCAACACAGGGAAGACTAAGTTAATGTGTTATCAGGACAAAAACATATGAGAGTTCATAAATCCTTTGTAAATGTGTCAGGGAGTCAGATTCAGATAGCATTCAGTAAGAAGTGAGCAGAAGCTTGAGGAATTCTTGCTAGCATTTGGTTCAGAATCTTTTTATCTTCTAGTCTGCTCTGTATGAGGATCAAATTCAGTGTCCATTATTAGGGGAAGATTGTGGTTTATGGGTTTTGAGGAAAGGGGTGCTTGACCTGTGAGGAAGTAAGAGGATGCTAGAGAAAATTTGTGTAAATAAGAGCATAATCTTCTCTCTATAAGAATGTGATGAGGATCAGATCATGGAAGAAGAGATGGCAGGGCATATAACAGCATGGTCAAGAAAAGTGCATACGAGTTCTAGCCAGACCGTGCAGGGAAGAGATCACATGATACAGGAAGACTTAGGTTGTGGTTACAGGGAATGCATAGTCTGACAACTTTCCATTTGGATGACCTTGGTGGAAGTTGGATATAGTCGCATGAACAGGTTAAAACTTGCATGTGCGGTTGCAGTAACTCTGTTCATGCAGAGTCTCGTGATGCTTTGGTCCAGTTTGATGAATCAGATTTGTTTGGTTTTCATTCATTGTGTTATGTAGTCTTCTGTTCCTATATTTGTAATTGATGTTGAGAAATTAGTATGCTGCTTGTAAGAAAGATTACCCCTGTGGAATTTTAGTGATGGTTTAAACAGAAATGTTGAAAACAAACTGGACTGAAGTGGGATAGGAGCTGAATGTTTCAGGTGAGTAACAGTTTTTTTATTTAGATTTTGCTGATATACAGTATGCGCCAAAAAGTGCAGTGCTGAACGCACATGTGTTTGTTGATGGGGCATAGCTCCAGCCGCACGTGTTCCCAGTAATGAAAAGGAAGTTGTGTTGTGCAGTTGTTGGAAATGGTTCTCTCGATGGAGGAAAAAGTGTTCATAGTTCAGTATTATTTCCACTCATACTGAAGTGGTCGTGAAGGGGACCTAGTTTGAAAAAGGTGACAGAACAGTTCCAAGAGAGATTTGATAAGACGGCACCAAGTAACACAGTTATGCTGTCTATTATGAAATTTCGCCCTTCTCATCAACGGAAGGGGAAGTATGGTCAGCCAGTAACTGTTTCGACAGAAGAGAATCATGCACATGTTCTTCAGCGGGTGCGGTATTTGCCATGATGAACGGCCTTGAAACTGAATGGCAGCGATATGTCCGTTCGCCGATCGTTTAAGGACAGGTGGATTTCCATACCAGATACAGGTCGGACAATGCTTGACAGAGTCAGATATGAGAACCAGGATGGTGTATTGTGGAACATTTTTGGCCATGGTGTATGAGGATTCAGATTTCTTGAGAAATGTATGGTCCTCCGACAAAAGTCACATTCACTTGGATGTCTACATCAACCGCCAGACAACTCGCTTCCTTGGTTTTGAGCGGCCATATGTTATTGTCCAGAAGCCGCTACATAGTACATGTGTGACGATATGGTGTGCGGTCTGAGCACACAGTATATTAGGCTCCTCTTTCATTGAGGATGAGGAAGGCAATGCTATTACCGTCAGCTCTTACCCATCACGTTATGCATAGCATAGTAAATCAACACGCTAATAGTGTGTGTGTTGGTTTCTTTCAGGAGAAATAAACTCAGATGACAGAAAGGTAATATTGTTCGTCTTTTCATTTCAGTATATTTTTGGCGCATACTGTATTTAAATGACAGAATAGCATGTTACTGTATTTTAAAGCAATCTCATAGAAATAAGTGAAAATACTTGTCCTCATGTTCACACATGTAGTGTGCTGCTCTTTCCATTTTTTTATCAGCCTAAAGATCTTCAATTGCAAGCACATATGTGAATCCTGTAGGAGAACAGAAATGTTGTTTGAAAGGGGCTCATTTGTTTTGATTGCTCAGTTATGTTGTCTCCCAGGCCGCGCCATAGCTGAAGCAGTTAGTTGCTGGCTTTCCACCACGGTGGCCTGGGTTCAATCCCGGGTCTGGTCACGTTGGATTTGTGATGGACAAAGTGATGCTGGGGCACGCTTTCTCAGAGTACTTTGGTTTCCCCTGCCAATCTTCATTCCACCAGTTGCTCCACAATCACCCTCACCTATCATCTGGGGCTGGTACAATAGGCCAGAAGTGACTGCAGTACAAGGGACTTAGTCCCACCCCACTAGCAATAAAAAAATTTCTCCCAACTCCAGGTTAATTACATTGTAATGCCATTTTCTTATGAAAGTTCCTGGGGTGGCCCTTCTGTATGTATAATGTTGTTGCAAAGAAGGTGTACGCATTTCACGATACAATACTGCATTATCTGAGTGAGCTATCTCTTCCATGGAGATTGTCCATTTTGCTGATATATTGGCACATTCTGCATGCTTTGGACTCTTATGTACTAGTTCAGTATGGCTTCTTCAGCATTTCACTCTTGCCTAGAATATGGTCTCATCATGTACTCCTTCAATGGACGCGTCTTTGTCACCCAATGGAAAGTGTGGAAGCTTAAATTCAGTTTCTGGAAGACACTTTTTAGGAGTAATGAAAGTTCTTCACTGAAATCTGAAAAATGCATTTTGTCACTTTGCTCTCCGTGGTTGCAGAAGTTATTGCAAATTAATTTATGTTTTGCATCTGCTAATGCTTGAAGAACCATGGAATGGTACTGATTTTAATTGTGTTACATTGAAGCTGCCTAGGTGGTAACTCAGAGTATAATGTTTCTGAAAGATGTTATTGCTTCCAGAATGACAGATTGAAATACTGCTTAATGGCACTGTTGAAGATGGTTAAGAAAATTGTGTAGCATTGCAAAAAGAAACGATGTTTATGAGAAAATTATAGCATTGGAAGAAGTGAAACTGAGTTTTCACAAATTCGCATCTCACCACAAAAATGACAGTGATTATGATTTCCTCATGAGCTTGCCTGCCACCTTCTGATATTTTCACCAGGCAGGAAGTTATATCTAAAAATGAAATTACAGGAAGTTCTCTTAAATGAGGAAGAATACCAGAGGTGTTTCAGGTTTAGAACCCTATTCCCAGAGCAAATGACTGTCACAACATTATCCAGGGCTTAATAGTCTCAGCATTCACTGCAAACATTTTTCTGTATATTCACCTGTGTATAAGGTATTTTCTTGCATTCTTTAAAACTGTGTTTCAGAATTCTAACATTGCACCAAATCTATTTTAATTTTTTGCAAGCAATAAAAGTCTGGTATATTTGTTATCTGCTTTTGTGCGGGAATTAATTTTGATATTAACTTGTCTCAGCTTGAAACTAATTTTTTCTTTGGATTTTCTAAAATAGCTCTGCTCATTAAGCTTGTCTAGAATTTGATCAGAATAGAGTGGAAAGTGCCTGGCAGCATGTGAAAATATTTGTGGAACTTGTTTGGTTCTAATAAATCATGATGTAATATATAAAAATTCACCATTAATCTGGCTTACTGAGTATTCTCCACTTGCTTCCATAAGAACTTCAGACTGTTATGTCTAAAAGGAATATTATTGTATTGTGATTCAAAGAACAGATTAGAGTGCCTGACACGGAAGTCACCTGTAATATAACCACATTCGTTGTTTGACCAGTATCAGACAAAGTCATTCAAATGAAATGTCATCAGAATTTTCATTCAGTGTATCCATATGCTTAGGTTTGAGGATGATATTGAAATGGGTCGCAAAAAGTAAGTTGGAAATTGTGCATTTGGATTCATATAACTTGGGATGGGGACTGTTTGTGGGTTCTTGGGAATGCAGTAATGAACCTTTGTCCCCCATAAAATGCAAGAAATTTCTTGTGAGTGTTGGCTTCTCAAGAAGGACTCTGCTGCATGGATTTTTTTTTCCTTATATGTGTGTGAGGTGGGGCTAAGTCCCTTGTTCTGTGGCCACTTCTGGCCAATTGTACCAGCCCCAGATGATAGGTGAGGGTGATTGTGGAGCAGTTGGTGGAATGAAGATTGGCAGGGGAAACCGAAGTACTCTTGAGAAAACCTGCCCCAGCACCACTTTGTGCACCACAAATCTCACTTGACCAGACCCGGGATCGAACCCGGGTGCCGCGGTGGGAAAAAACATGAATTCTAGTGTTCTCTTATACTGTACTGTATCTGCTAAAAACAAATTAATCCTTGAGAAGTTCTTCCTAGTGCTTCCCTCCTCCCTTTTTCCATATTCCGTTATTTTCAGCACTGAAGAATGTTTTGGATGAATGTTAGAGATCTTAGTGTGGTATGTGGTCTGTCTAATGGCTTATTTTTTGTAGGATGAGACATTTCTGAGAAAAGTTTATTTTTTTTGTAGGATGAGACATTTCTGAGAAAAGTTTGATTTAATTTCCATGTTGAGTAGGATTTATATTTGACTGATATGAACAAGAATTAAAATTATGTGACAATTTTATTTTGGGCACAAAATATCACAGCTCATCAAAATGTGTTTAGTAGTGCAGAGGTGAAACATGCAGACAACCTCTCCATATGCATTTATGCTGCTTAGTCATTGCATAAAAGTACGCTTATTTAATATACATGTGTTATCTCTTCATGTTCCATTGATTCCTTTAAGGGATTATGCAAGTGAACCAAAATTTTGCCGTGTAACATTGTATATACCTCACTTTGGGTGTAATTTCTTTATTAAACACATTGGCATGTTTTTGGCTTAAGCATTTTTTTTTCCTTCCAAGAATCATTCTCGTGCTAAATATTTTCGCTTCTTGGACATACTAGTTGGACTAGGAAACCTCTGTCATGTGTAATTTATGAAATTTTATAAATCTGTATTCCCAGAAAGAGTGCTGTGAAGAATGACTGACGAGAAATTGATATAATATTCAAAAGCATTGGACTCTTTCCATAGAATGTAGCAAGTGCATACTAGAGTAAAAGTTTCTGTGGTAGAACATGCAAGAGTGACGATGGATTTGAGATTTGTCCAGGAAGAAAGGTAATTTTATTGGAAAGAGAATTTATCAAGTTCTGAAAAGGTAATTTTTGCAAAGGGTTCACTACAGATGAGCATTTAACCCCTCACATTGCAATTGTTTTCTGATGAGAGTCCTGTTTCTTATAAAACTACTACATTCATTAGTTTGGGATAAGGCTTTACTCTAGCATTGTCTTACAGAGAGATATCCATGACTGGCTACAGGAAATTCCCACTTTGGTTATCTTGCAAGACAGCCGCAGTGCTTCATTGTGTGCTATAGAACCATGGTACATTATTTATACAGTGTGTTTGTTCTTTCTGTGGCTGAGAAAGTGATTTGGGTTGACTGGGACAGATTTATATAAAATTTACTATGAACTCTTTTACTTTTATAATATCAAGGCTGGTGGTTGTACAAAATGCATTGTGTTGACATGTTTATGCATCCAGAGATTCTCATAAATATTATAAATTTTTAACTTACTTTCCTTTCCTCTCCTCTCCTCAAGGAAGGACTCATGGTTACAAAGTGCTCTGGTGTCAGTCTTCCCCGGTTTAACTCTTGAATAAGTTGAACCGATTTTCATGAAACTTGGTTTGACCATTCTGCCTTTGGTGGCCATCCAAACCTGGTACTTAACAATTTAGTTCATTAGGTAACACCGTTTTGGTTAACACAAATTTCAGGTGGGAGCAAAACTAATACCTCATGAAATGACTTGTGGCGCTAGAACCTCAGAAAATTTGCAGGTTTTTTTTTTTTTATAAAATGTAATGAAAGCAGTATATACCACTCTGATGATAACTAATGAACCATTGCAGATAGGCCTGTGAATTTTGTATGGAGATAGAACGGAAACATACCTACAGATTATGTATAAAGTGTTGTAAGTCACCAGTTATAAACATGGCAGCCACACAATGATGGTAATATCCATAACTTAACAATCGCAAGAAGGTTCAGCCTCGGTAGGTTTTGATTGCCCATATGTGCATAGTCTGTGCAGCAGTAACATAGGCTTTATGGGCTCTACTCAGAACGTCTTTTATTAATAGGTGATATTAAAGGGAATAAATTAATTTATTACCTCTTCTGCAGGGCACTGTATTCATGACCCAATTTTATAATCTCTGATTATCCTCTGTACGGTTATTGTGTATAGTAATGAGTTGCAAATGACTGGTGGGTGTGCAAAAATTTGCGAACAGTGAAAACTGTTATCCATCATACCTGGTACAAAAAATGGCACTTTATTAATGAGAACTGCTTTGTCATATTTTAAACTGATGGAATATTGTAGTGCATTGTCGCTAGATTAACTTTTGATAGGTTTTGGTTTCAGAGAATTGTATCATGCATTTGGGATTGTCTATACCATGACCTCTTTTTAAGTCCATCTATTCATGAACTTTTTTTTCCCCCGACATGTTAAAGCTTCTCTGGATTAAGCAGACCCAGTGTTTATAATGTATACTGAGTGTTCTTCCCCAGGAATAAAAATAACTTGTTTGTGTTCTCATCCAGGGGAAAATGTTACCATAAGGGATATGTTTTTGAAGACAGTAATATGAACCCTATCCTTCCATTGGTTTCCATGTTATATGCGGATATGCATTCTTTGGAAACTTTCTCAGTCTACAGTTTCTATCCATCAGAATTAAAAATAGGTGCACAAAAATGAACACTGCAGCCACAATACCAGGCACTCTTGTTAGTTATTGAGCCATGGGTATAGTTTGGCCAGTGACCAGTTGTGTGTGCTGATTACACAGTGGTGTGTAAAAGTGATCTGAATTTCTAGGTAGAACCTATATCATAGGAAATCAAGTAAGCATTGGCAAAATTTGTTTTCCAGTTTGTGTTTAATAAGTCTTTTTTGCACATATTTTATTTCTCATCATGAATTTAATGTCTATGTTTTATTTCTTTAAGAGTGGGGCGCCTTTAACATGGATGTGCATCATTACAAAAATTGCATATGGAAAACTGAGCACCATACAAGAATATTTTGATTAATAATTTTAGATGTGGGCAAACTGCAGAAAGGGGGAAAACTTAACAATTTGTTCCGAATGTCTAGGACATTCACATCAGAATTTATGCTGATGAAATCTTTATATATGTGTGTGTGTGCGTGCACCTTTTATTGAAAGAAGGATCTATGCAATATGGATCTGCACTATAGAATTCAATTATGAATGCGCATCAGGTATTTTGATATGTTCATTTTCTGACCAAACAGTAGCTTTGCATTTCAAATTTGTATTTGCTTCATGATGCAACCTCTGCATTGGAGCTTTAAAATTCCTTATTTCAGTACAAGAATTACAATTGCAGCATGTAGGCCTGTTATTTATTTACTATGATCATGTCAGCCAGTAATGATGCAAACCAATTGCTAGTAAAAGCATTTCTGCTATATAAATCTGTCCTATCAAGAATTATGATGGAATTGATTTGTGGTTTGTTTATTGCCTGCCACCTTGTCTTGGTTACATTCCATGGACTGGAAAGGCATTTTATATAAATCTACACTTCATGGGATATGTTCTGCTGTGCTGTTACATTGTAGGATTTGAAAGTTGTGCTTTTGGATTTGAAGTTACATATGCGGAATGAAACTCAATTATTCTGTTTGAAGCCAACTTCAACAAGGTGAAGGTAGTTTTTTTTAGAAACTGAAGTGTTTAAATGTTTTTATAGTTTTTAAAAATCATCTCCCATAATGAAGTTTTTAGCATGATCAGGAAACCTCTGAGTTTCATTCTTATTCACAAGTGAGGGTTCTAACATTATTTTGTTGTCACTCCAGTATTTTGTGTGGGATTTCGAATCTTTTCTTTTTTAACTTCTGTAGTGCTGCTACTTGGAGACACCAGCAGTTCAGAAGAAGAAGAACACCATATTTATGTTTTCAGCATTTGAATTAATTATTAAATGGAATGCCAGTCATGGTTGAATTTCTCTAATTTGTATACATTATTAAAATTGTTGAATTAATGCTATGTCATTAAAATGTGCACTTCATTGCTATTTGTTGCTATCTGATTTGTGAGTCTGTTTATTTATATATATATATATAATGTCTGTATTGGGCTTTACTTTGCAAAACCTCCCTGCGGTGCATTGTTCTGTTCACATACAAGCATAGCAAATGATAGAAACAAGACAGCGATCAGCACCCACTCCCACGTAAGTTTCATGACGTTTGAAATATCTCAGTAATGTGTCTCTTGGGTTTTTAGAAAATGGCTATAATTTGGTTATTCATTAATCACAAATTTAGATTTTTTGAATGTATATCTTTGTGCCATGTTGAAATGTATCATTATATCCTTCCTGTTTGTTGGTCACAAATTTGAATTATCCAGTTATATCTGGTGTTGAAATGCTGCTGGTGCAGGATAAACTTGAAAGAAGTTGGGTTTTTAAATGTGGCTGACTGTTGTAAATGTTCAAGGTTCTTGGGATATTACTTTGAACATTTTGCCAAAATAGTTGATCATTTTTTGGTTGTTGGCTGATTGTGTTAAACATTTAAATAAGGCACTTGGGCGTTGTTTAAGAGTTTTTATATAAAAATAATTGAGGCAAGAAATAATTTTGAAAGCTGAGAATCTCATAATGTTCTGTTGTGGTATCCTGCTAGTTTGTCTGTGATGAGTTTGGTTAGGGCAAAATTATAGGTTTTGGGAATCCTGTGTCATGGAAGGTGCTGATGCTGTTGATGCACTACGTCTGCGCTTGGCCAAGTAAGTGGTAAGGTGTAATTATCAGGGGTATAGGATTGGCCCATATTTCATGGAGCCTTAATCTGGTGGTTTTATGAACAAGAAGGTACTGTTTAACTCTGATCATGCGCTTCAACATTTAGGTAGCTGTACATCATATTCTTCACATGCCATGAAATGTATATATGGAAGAAAGTAATTTTGTGTTCTCTTATGCTTAATGCAGTCTGTAGAAAATCATGTACACCATGATGGGAACTCTTCTTCCATACATTGTAATGTGTTTCTACCCTTTTCTTACAAAGAGGGCAGATGTATTATGGTACCCCTTGAAACTTCATGTAAGGTTTCTCATTTTAAATTATTTCAGAATTCTATTCTTTTTTTTTTTTTTAATAATGTTTACACAAAAGTTGCTTTGTTTTTGAGCTTGTTTGTGTTTGTTTTGTGTTGCCTGGATATTGTTGCAGGGAAGTAAAAAAATGTGTTAGAGGGAAAGGGACAACAGAAGAGGATCTTCAGGAACAAAGACAAAGTCGCGTGATGTCTATTGTGCTCTGGACAGAATGGGCAATTGCCCTTGTGTGTGTCCATTTTGTTACTTCACTACATAGTATGGCTGACATGAACAGGAAAGTTTAAGTGTTGATCCTACTTGGACACGTGTGTGTGCATGCATGCTAAAATTTTCACTGTGCTGTTATATTAACATGAAGATTGGCTTTGCAAATATAGAAGTCGCTAGTATAAATTGTTAGATTTTTTAATGGAGTTTGATTTGGGGAATGGCCACAAGTTTTTAATTCGAATAAATCAGCAGTGACATCGTTTTCCTTGTATGAACATGAGAAATTAATAAAGAATTTAGAGCCAAGTAGGTATCTGGAATTTTCAGTGTTCTGTTTAATTTAGGAATACAAATCAATACCTGCCATTGTATTAATAGACTTCATGCTGTAGTGGGATGATTTTGCTGTGCAGTGTTTATTGTGGATTGCAGTCTTATATTGTAAAGGTTCTGATGTAAATGGGGTGCATGACTTGAAACCTCATCTCTGAACAGTATTAAATATCAATGTTAGAGTCAATTTTACCGACCACACAATATATTTTTATTATTATTACACTACATGTTTCGACCTCGAGGTCATCCTCCGGTGTACGAACACAGCTGTATAATTACACGCAATCACATTCGTCTTCTCACTTAATTCGATCCTGTATCTTATTCAGGCTCACGCTCAGTAATATATCAAGCTCTCTCATAAAACACAAGTTAAAATTTAAATTTGTGAGTCTAATTTCAATTCAGGTCACTAGTTATGTTTTCACTTTCACTTTTATTCAGTCCACGCTCAATAATATATCAAGCGCTCTCATAAAACACAAATAAAATTGTTCTAAATGTCAAAAGTTAAAATTTAAATTTGTGAGTCTAATTTCAATTCAGGTCACTAGTTATGTTTTCACTTTCACTTTTATTCAGTCCACGCTCAATAATATATCAAGCTCTCACATAAAACACAAGTTAAAATTGTTCTAAATGTTAAAATTTAAATTTGTGAGTCGAATTTCAATTCAGGTCACTAGTTATGTTTTCACTTTCACTTTTATTCAGTCACTTCCTACTTACGTTCATCACTGCGTCAAGTTCACTTTAACTAGTTTAATTATATTATTGATTAAGCGTTCATGAATTAAAGGTCAATTTTATTATAGATTGCACTTTTGGAGGTCTTGCTTGTCTACTGCGTTTTGTGAAGTTTTGGGTCTGTTACGGTCCATGTCGTGATGGCTACAGTATTATTTTTCTTAAACTGGTGACCATATTACTGTTCTGTTAACTGCATATTGTAATTGGAACCATTATGTGTAACAGCTGTAAATGCAATATGCTAAAATTGGCTATAAGAAACAAATTGGAACATTTTAAAAATCAGACATTGATAAATATATGTATAAAGTAGTGTACGTTTACCACACTATAAGTGAAATTAATAATAGCTGTGAAGTTCTATTTAATACAGACCCAAAATTAACACCTGAAACAACACTGTAAGATCATGGAATGTACAAAGGGTTGTAGGTTCAAAAGGGTATGGTGAATGAGGAACATTTTTAAAAAGAATGGCACTGGAGTGCAACCCATTCCAAGAGGAAAAGCTGTCAGGAAGTGATGGTGACAAGATAAAGAATAGTGTTATGAGAACAGTCCCCAATGCGTCTAGTATTTTAAGTGTAGGAAGTTTGCCTATGATATGCAGGCAGCAAACCCAGCATATGAGTTGGGGGAACACATGAATTAAGCATACATTGTCAAAACTTTGGTAAGGAAGGTTATATCGGTGCCAGCATTTGAAAAAAAAAACGTGATTTTTAGAAGCTTGAATTTGACCCACCTTGTGGCAAATAATGCGAAAACTTCTTTCCAAAAGTAAAATAAAGTTTTGTTGTGTCAGATATCTAGCAAATATGTGTAGGAGAGTATTTCCAATGTACTTAATGAGCAGGACTATAATGACGCATGGGTACTGTGCAAGTAGGCGTATTTAGGAAATTGTTTATGTTTCGCGACGGTAGTGTCTAATTCAGCACGTTTATACATTATGTTGAGTAGAGGAACTGTTTTATCGGTTTCGGAGATATTTAATACAAAAGAAAGCGATTCGTGTATTGTTTCACAAGACACATAGGGTGATTAGCAATTTGTGCCGGAGCAAAGTTAAAATACGCAGAATTGCAATGGTGTTTGGTTCGAAATAATTTTCAAATGTTAGGTATTTGATAGGCTCTTTCAGAACCGGGAAATTTAGTCTATGTGAGAGAAGTTAATTCGTCAACCTGTATGAAAATCATGCCACACTGCCATCTGTCAGTAATTGTGCAAACTACGATGGGAAGTAATGGCGCGTCGGCAGAGTCTTGTATCAAATTTGAAAACTTTCTAGTAGTGCGCGTGGATCTTTCGTAGACGGAAGACGTATGTAAAGGCTCGGAGTGTTTCTATCTGGATTCCTTCTGGTGTGTGAAAGCACGAGTATCTTGCGTAACAAGGAACTAACTAAAATGGGATTTTAATATTGTAAACATTAGTGACTGTAAAAATGAAACCCCATCGCACTCTCGGTGTTATAATTTTGCTCGTCATAACACACCAGTTGATCGTCTTCGGTGAGTTGGTGTGCATGAAATTAGCATATGGCTTAGATTAGTGTTACAGAAATTAATGCCATGTAATAATTCTGAGTTCGCGTCTGCTTGTGGAAAAGAAATGTTGGCAAATAACACTTGTTTCGCAGCAAAAAGTCATCCCTGTTTTGTACTCTGAAGGTTCCAGTATCAAATACTGAATCGGAGACTGGCCGTCCTTTTTCGTGACATTAAAATGAAACTTTCAGTTCACCCAAGCAAATGCCGGCATAGTGCCTCAAAGTAGGCCGCAGCTGCTTTCACGTCTTTTCTAATGCATTATTTCATAATTGACCATTCCACACTATGTAGTCGGAGGTGCATAAATCATAAATAAATACACAGAGAAGTAACAGTTATGTAATACGCGTTTGTTTTCGTAATTTCCAACGTAAACTGGAATACCAAAAGTGATTTGTTTTTCATGTGGTTTTGTTGGTAATGTGTTCTGTAGGTTTTACGTAATTTTTAAAACACCATGGCGGTGCTGGTAAATTATCAGGGGCTGTGTATTTGATAATGGTGGTGTGCTACGGTTNCCTTCGTCTTGTAGCCCCCCCCCCCCAAAGATTTGCATTTTTGTGTAAGTCGAGTTTAAGCTTACACTGTTGTAACATTTTACACCCATGTGATTTTATGATTTTTTACGCCAATTTTTTGGAATCTATACCCGCGTGGTAAGTCTTGATTGGCACACAATACAGATGACAGCTTCTAATTCAGTCATAATGTATGTGTACATTCAGGTATGAAATAATTCCCTCTTGGGTTAACAACTTTTCCTGGTATTCTCGGCTATGCAGCAGAAAAAGCGTTGTTTGTTTTTACTGCAACTAACGTTAGAATTCGGTCTTTAAAAAACTTTTTCATCGACTGTGCTGTGTGAGTGACTTTCTGTCTAGATGTAAGATATTTAATTCCCCCCCCCCAGCGTCTGTGGAATTTTTGAAATAAAAGTATGGTTTTAATATCAGAATGTTCATCAAATTTGTTTTGAATTTCGACAGTTTTATATAAATTACGGAAAGCAAGTAGCAACCAAAATAAACATATACAGTATCAGCCACTTTAACTGTGTTTCTTCAGTGATTTCGGCCGAATGAAATGCTCTGATTTGTATTGTCGCAGCTGAATATACTTTGAAATGTTCAATTATTCGACTTTGCTCTTGCAAAACAAAAAGCACTGTTATGTCATTTGTTACTATAAAATTGTACCTATGTGATGTCTATGTCTGTATATACAGGTGTCCCTGGATGAAAGGTCAATATTCTTGTAAGTCAATAGTATCGGTCATTCTAAGGAAGAAAGTGTGTACGTGGTACAGTCATTAATTTCGTGGACTGTGGTTTTATCGCATCATATTACAAGGTATTCACATACGCTTACACAGATCCACATCGACCCTCAAATTAATTACCATTGGCCGCTGTGCAAGTCTGTCAACGTTCATGTAGCTGCCGAAAACGCTGCTGAAACATATTGGCAGGAAATTCCCGTACGGCGTCTCTTGTAGCATTGACGACCTCCTCGGACGACTGAAATCTACGACCACGTAGCTTTGCTTTCAAGCGGTGAAAGAGAAAGAAATTCCATTGTGCGGGATAAGGTGAGTACGGAGGGTGTGTCAAAACTGTGATCTGTTGCCTTGCCCGTTCCTCCTGGACAAGAACAGAGCGATGTGCAGGGTCGTTGTCTTGTAGTAAGAGCTAATTCTTCCTACGCCCAATGTTTCGCTAGGGGATTTTCCTAGTTTCTGGTAGAAGTTGATGTTTGCCCGTTCTTCAAACTGCCACATTTTCGATTTCCGCCACTCGCATATAACTGCAGTTCACAATAGAGGCCGTAGTTCTGCTTCCACTGTTTGCACACAACTGCCTCTTGCTGCGACGAGAGATGAACTATTTTTTTATTGCTAGTGGGGTGGGACTAAGTCCCTTGTACCAGCCCCAGATGATAGGTGAGGGTGATTGTGGAGCAATTGGTGGAATAAAGATTGCAGGGGAAACCGAAGTACTCTGAGAAAACCTGCCCCAGCGCCACTTTGTCCACCACAAATCCCAGTTGACCGAACCCGGGACGCCAGCGACTAACCGCTTGAGCTATGGCGCGGCCAGAGATGAACTAACAGGGCATCATATTGTGCCTCAACCTATCCGCTGTAGTGCACTGCAACGACGCTTTGCGGCCAGTCCACGAAATTATTGACTGGTAGTGTGTACATGCATCATATTCCGAACGGTTTCCGAGAAAGCTGTACAGTTCGGAAATTGTTGAGAAGAAAGAGATATGAAGTACGTTTGTAGTACCGCTATTTATTGTTAAAGTGGCTAAGTTCGTAGAGTTCACTTAGTGTAATATAATTTCGAAAATTCCAATTTCAACGTCAGTGCACTTTGCAACTCGTGTGAGGACATGGAGTATTGCTCGTCTCTACAGTGAAATATATCTAACTCCGAAACCGTTCGGAATATGACACATGTACATATACAGTTTTTTGTTTAGAATGACCGATACTATGGCTTCTCAGAATATTAACCTTTCCTCCTGAGGTAACTGTACACATGTATATGGTAAAGAGGTAAAGTTGGCCCTGTGGTTAACTAAGTATTACGTTATGAAGACGTATGAGGAAGTAGACCTCGTGACCTGAACTCAGTGGTCAGCTTCACCCTTTACTCCTAGTAAAGATTCTCCTGTACTGATTGGTGGGAGGCTGGATGGACCCTAGAGCCGGTTTGGACGACGCATAGAAGAGAAAATTCTGGACCCTACTTGGACCCCTATTCCGACGCCTCTGTCGTCCAGCTCGTAGAAAGTCGCAATACCGACTGCGCTATTTTAATAACTGTAGCGTAGATTATGAACTAAAAATCGTTTTTTTCTGCCCTTTTAAATCCATAGTGTAATAGAATATTAGCCTATTTTCCTTAGTTTGAAACAGTAGTAGTAGTCTTATGAGATCACCATGCTATCTGTAACCCCCCCAAACACCTTTTGAATGGCTGAACAAGTCTTTATGAAACGTGGAATGTATATCGTGGTACCTAAGCCCATCTCAACGGCGTACTTCATAAATCCCTCCCGTCAGTCTCTATATGTATACCCTTGTCGTTACTAGACAACGGCTCGGTAAAAACTTCACCGCTGCAACGAATACACAACAATAGAAATGTTGGACGAGACGTTTAATATGAGGTCCGTGTCGTATGAAAGGAAAATAGGCGATCGGTTCTTCCCGGAACATCTTGTTTACTCTGTTTGCAGTATTCCGGACCTTCATTCTATTCCGTTTCTGGTTTCTGAATAGTTTCTTATATTGTACTTCTTCAAGTCGACCCTTCCGAGAAAAAGACTTGCAGTAGTACGTCCATCTGTAGTTTATTCTAGGCAGTTTTCAGTCAGTTATTAACAAATTTACATGCAACACGGTATGGATGCCATGACATCTGAAGACGCTCCATTTAATTTTTTAATTCCCTATGAGTGATGGTAACATGGCTATCATTCGAAATCCAGAGGAAGTGACATTAGCTTTACTTTATAAAATATATGACAGCATATCTTCTAAGCATATAGTTTTATTAACTCTTGTATAGAATGTAAAGTAACATAGTGGTCAAAAAACATTTCAAGTGTCTTCCCGGTAGTCGTCCAGAGAGACTGACGAAAAACTGTTCTGGATAGTCGTTTCAATGGGCTTTCAGTTCGAAACATTACTGCTACATTGTATGTGGACATTCCGAAATATTTTTATCCTTACTGATATTCTAATTCAAATGTTCATTAAGGGATGGAATTTGCAGTGTATGAGACGGTTCCTATGTATTTACTATGAATAACAGATGAAATTATTTCTTTCCATGCAAATTCTCATTTCATTAACTTCAACACATCCATTAATCGTCCTATCATCGACGCTATATTTCGATACTTAAAGCGCCATTAAATAACCAACAAAAAGAAAGAGATTACATCAGTCGCTGTATATACTGTATTTGAAATAATGAAGTATGTTAAAAACCGTTCTTGTATTTTCGTCACATTGCTTATGTTACTGCGCTTTAGGTGTTAAGAATTGTATTTTTTATTATTATTATTATTCTCGTTTACCTCAGATCTAGTTTTCTATCATCCGTCTGCTCTGTCATTTACTTCCGATCTAGTTTTTAATTGGTCTCTTCCGTCGTTTGTTTTCGATTTTTTTGTTTAATTTGTAGTCTCCGATCTAGTTTCTTAATTCTTCTGTTCTGTCGTATACGTTGTCCAATGTTGTAGGATTCTTGACTGGATGTTTGCTGGTCTGCCTGACTACTGTTCCAAGTAACTCAAGCTCGCATATTGTACTCCTGGCATCCCTGTCCAATATTTGGTGAGCAGTTCGATGAATCGAGCTCATGCTGCGTCATAGAAGCTGTCATTGTTTATACAGCATCTGTAAATAACATAATGTTCTCTCACACTCGTGTCCATCGATATCGGAACATATCATGGCCATTATGGTCAATTAAGTCCGTTGGCGTTGATATGGCTGCAAAAAATATTCACAAATGTAGCATTCACTGTTTAAGTTAATAAGTAATCATGAAACCCGACTTGATTCAGCCACATATGACCATCTTCATGGGCTACCAATTGTAAAAGGAAACTTTACATTAGTTATCATCAATTATATAAAATTTGTTTGTAGATGTACGGTTACAACATTTTTCACAATAAAGTGGGCACTGATGTGGAGCCAATAAAGTGACGTACAATCATTTCATATGGTTGTATCTGTCTATATATGGAACAATTATTGTTCCACGTTCTTAACCACTTAAGGTTAGTTTTTTGTCTGCTCGTTATTTCACCGCAGCGCTACTGCCCAGTCACTCTACTCTAATTTTTTCTTCTGCGCTGCACTGAACTTAATAGTTTACACTGTACTTAGTACTTCCGAACTGCACTGAACTAAATAGTTGACACTGTACTTAGTACTTCCGAACTGCACTGAACTAAATAGTTTACACTGTACTTAGTACTTCCGCACTGCACTGAACTTAATACAGAGGGGTCCAAGTAATGTACTCACTCTTTGGTAGTCAGTATTTTTGGAACAAAATAACATCTAGTTACAATTCTTGCGCAGAGAGAGAGAGTTATTGTATGTGTTCGAAGTAACCACCATCAGCGGCTAAACAGCATCGGTGCCGCCGAACTGCTGAGCGAACTACGCCTGCCAGTGTGTCCGGTGTAATGGCTGCACACGACGCTTCGATGGTTTCTCGTAGCGCGTTCAGTGTAGCTGGCTTTTGTCGATAAACTTCATCCTTCAAGATTCCCCATAGGTAGAAGTCGAGAGGTGTTAGGTCTGGAGACCGTGGTGGGTACTCAATAGCACCTCTTCGACCCATCCATCGCCCAGGTAGATTGTAATCCAAATACGCCCTGACATCTCGATGGTAGTGAGGTGAAGCACCATCTTGTTGTAGGTAAAATCTCTCATCTCCAAATAGCTCTCGAATGGCGGGGAAAATCGATGTCTGAAGCATATCGAGATACACCTGACCAGCTACGATACCTTCAAAGAAGAAAGGATCAATCAAACCGCGCGATGACAGACCACACCACACATTAACACCCAGTAGATTCACTTCCTTCCCCACGTGAACGTATGGATTTACAAGAGCTGGTCGCTGAGTTCCAAACTCATTCTGCCATTGTCGTTGTACCTCTTTAATGTATTCATACGTTCAGTACCACTCATACAGCCTTGCGTTGCTCAAAGAACAACCTTTCAGCAGTTATTGCTGCTGTCTTCTGCTCACAGCGCGCACGCGGCACGACACTCACGTGACTCATGTGACCTTCAGCATCTGTTGAGAAAACATTACACGACACTACCGCGCAAGAATTGTAACTACATGTCATTTTGTTCCAAAGATATTGACTATCAAAGAGTGAGTAATTTTTTTTGGACCCCCCCTGTAGTTTACGCAGTACTTAGTACTTCCGAACTGCACTGAACTTAATAGTTTACGCTGTACTTTGTACTTCGCACTGCACCGAATTAAGCACTCTTCTACCCTACTCAATTCATTGCTGTTATGCCCACAGGTATATTATGGGCATGTTTTCTTCGGGAGATATCTTGTGACTCCTCGGCCTTCGCTGTAAACTGGGTGGTTTTGCAAAAATACTGGAAACCGGTACCGGATATTTTGAACGTACGAGAGATACGCCTGAGCTAGGTGCCCCTTCCTCCCAAGCTCAGCTTTATGGTGTATTGTCAATGACTACGGTGTAAAAGTAGGATGATACAAACCATTTTTGGTATTTGTTTGACCGTATCTTGGGGCACATTCTTAAATTGTATGTGTTAATGTTGCTGAAACTAACAAGATATATATGAACTTAGAAATTAAGTAATGTTTCGAGTCATTCAGTTTGTACAATGCACCTGAGATTTTGTAAGGATAAATATACAGATTTTATTTGCATAAATATAGGGAGAGTGTGGAAAATAACACCACTAATTCAGTTAATTAGTAATGTCATTATAACGGTGTGTCAGAAATAACAATATTCAAAAATGTGTAAGTCACCACAACCATCACAATGGCAGAGAAATACAGTGGCTTCCAGAATTCTGATGTTTTTCTCAAAGTAAACCTTACCTTAAGAGGAAACCGCGCTGTTTCCATTGAGGCAAGATATTAACGCCAGTCATGTCTAAAACT
The DNA here is from genome assembly GCF_002891405.2 of Cryptotermes secundus. Classification (NCBI taxonomy): domain Eukaryota; kingdom Metazoa; phylum Arthropoda; class Insecta; order Blattodea; family Kalotermitidae; genus Cryptotermes; species Cryptotermes secundus. The sequence continues at coordinate 196,250 of NW_019734334.1, forward strand.
AGACTATTCAAATAAATCTTATAAAGACTATAATTTATTTAAAGAATTTAAATACCAGCAACACGATAACACAACTTTGTTATTGAAAGGCTAACTCATTCCTAAGTTAAAAGAAATCCTTAGATGAACGGTTGTTTGGGAAATGATTAAAATGAAAGAGGATTTCAAGAAAGCAACAGCTTCCATTCTTAACGAGATTCTCTAGTGAAAAGAGTAATTCCCCCCCCCCCTCCTTGCTCACAACAGTGGTTGTAACACTTGTTGAACTGTAATTTGTATTCAACGCGCTGAATCCAGTAGTAATCTTCATGCGACTCGAAGTAGTGGTAAAAACAGCCACACAATGGGTGTGTTATTGCTTCGTTTACTCACTTTCAGGTTTCTCTTCTGTATTTAGTTTGTCTTTTTCCCGAATTGCTCATAAAATATGTTTGCTCACCGAAGTCCCATTCATATTAAGGAATCATCACAAGCCCTACAGATTGATAAAGGGTTAATCAGAAAGGGGAAGCACAATTGATCACTGAAGGTCGCAGTGTGAGGCCCGGAGAATTATTGCCCGTCCCTTACGCATTCATTCATTGAAGAAATCGCCGTGGGACATCAGTTTTAGCTCAATTTTTGGAGAAGGCAGTTATCTCCTGGAGAGAAAGAGGTACTGACGTCGAGTAGGCGAGTGAACGTTATTTATGAGATGTAGACTTTTCCTGATTATTACATCGTGGTGGTGTTTCTTGACTCTGGTTGACGTTGCAATGCATCGCATGCTCTGAGACAGTACTTGGCGCGAAAGTCATTTCTAGCAGTGTGCATGAATAAATTTGGTTTTAGCTACTGCAACTGTTTGGGCAGCGGTATTCGTCCAGGCGTCTGGTAGTAGAGTTGGTAACCGAGGTTCTCCGATCCCCTTCGAGGATTCTTCCATCTGTAATTGCCCCGAGCTTCATTTCAAAGGGCTGGGGCTCATGCGTGCGGCGAGCCGGAGGTTTAGCTTTGCTGCTTCATTAATGACAGAGATGCTGAGATGGAAAACTGCATAATGAGGAGCTTCATAACTTGTACTCTTCTCCAAGTATAATTAGAATATCAAGTCAAGGAGGATGAGTTGGGCAGGTTATGTAGCACGAATGGGAGAGGCGAGGAATGCGTATAGGATAGTGGTGGGAAAGCCAGAAGGAAAAAGACCACTGGGAAGACCAAGGCGTAGGTGGGTGAACAGTATTATAATGGATCTTAGAGAGATAGGAGGGGATGATATGGATTGGATAGATCTGGCTCAGGATAGGGACCAGTGGAGGGCTCTTGTGAACACAGTAGTGAACCTTCGGGTTCCATAAAATGCTGTGAAATTCTTGAGTAGCTGCAGAATTGGCGGCTCCTCCAGAAGGGCCCAGCTCCTTGAGTGAGTAAGTAAGTAAGTAAGATGTTGAGATGGATGCATATCGAGAATTAAAAGGGCGCTTTCCGAAAGTCTATACCGGTTTAAGTGACGCAATATTTTTCAGAATTCTTTTGTTTTTACGCCTTTGAAGTCTCACTGCGGACTCCCTTCGAGTATATCATGCATTGTTGATACAGCTTCAGTGGGAGTCCCAGACTTCACAGCAGACACGACGAGTGTCAAATATTCTGTTTACAGTTGTCCGCGATATCATTGTATTATTTCTCCATGGTCTGAAGATGGTAATGTCAGATATTCAAACCGAAATTCTGAACGTGAAATTAGCACAACGGAAGAATGATATGTAATGGAAAAATCTATTGGACGAGACTAACTGGAAGATTCCAGGAGTGACTATATTGCCTTTAACAAGTTAACCTTATGAATAGAAATACAAAGTTCTATAATTTTCACTTGAAATTTAAAACCCAAAAAGAAATTATGGCATTATTAGCCTAATCGACAGTGGCGGTATGACAGGAGCTGTAGTGTTCTGATTATTGCGGGAGAAATCAAACCTCCTAATGTGTTTACCAGTAAGAACAATAAACAATATCCCGTCATGTAAAGTGGTCAATAACACCATCTATATGCTGTAACACCGAGACAGTTAACATGAGCGCACGTCTCAGAATGGAGATAACAAGGGACATGCAATGACTTCTTGAGATCCTGCAGCATATTGAGACAGCTCTCGAGGGTTTAAAAAAAATTGCATCTCTAGTCAGTGGGTACGCTAAAATGCGCACAACTAAACGTGGACATGCTCGTTTGGACAACTTCATAACTATTTCCAGTTAAATTTATGGAGTTATTAACCGCCTGGCTTCATTTTGTCCCTTTTCCCAAAAGGTAATCTGGAGAGATCAAGGAAAGCAATACAGTCACATTATCGATGAGAAGGAAGTTCCTACCCATCGCATGAATCGGCCGGGTGCACTCCCATGCATCCGGTGAGAAATGATTGTGCTAGCAAGTAACTCGCAATTTTTTAGAACTTAAAAGAGTTACTGGGGCAGAAGCCTTTTGCGAGTGGTTGGCAGGACACCAAATCCTATGAACCTGTACTACAAAGAGAAATGTTATATGAGAAATTTTTTAATTTTCTGCTATGTAGTGAAAGAAAAAGAAGCATTTTCTCTAACCCAAATGGCGGCGTTGTTCGCGTATGGTTTCGGATATTGTATCTGAGCACTTGATCTGGCAGAAATCTATAGAGTTACTGTGTTGTGCAAACAAAATTCTTGAAGTGCGAACAACATTTCAATATGATGACCACGCCTTTGGATTAGGGTTGTACTGGTACTGGGTTTAATATGGCATTTTAAATTAAATGCAGCCGCCGAAATTGGAGTTATGATTATGAGCCCTAACAGAAGCAGTTTCTACCTATATACCATAACGCGTCATCTTATTTTGGGTGCACGTCTCTAGTTTCAGTTACTTTGTGTATTTAAGTAGTCAAGGATAGAATTACACGTACATGTTTTACTCTGTGTAGACTGCAATTTATGCCGATCACAGTGGTTGCGCGTTCTAAGACATGAACTCTATTCGAACACTGGGATCGTGGGTTCGAATGCCACTCAAAGCATGAATGTCTATGTCCGTTTATTCTGTGTTCTGGGACGAGCTGATCCCCGTCAATGGATTCCTACCGATTTGGTATAGGATTGAGATACTGAAAAGCGGCGAAGGCCCAAGAAAGGGCTGTAGAGCCATAGATAGATGTATAGACTGCTTTATAGAGGTGAGAAGCTTGGTCTCTCACTTATTGATAGACTGTGTGTGTGGAGACGAAGAGCTGTGGAAGATATTTGTACTTCAGGCAGTTATAAAGGAGAAGAATTACAGATAATTTGCTTAACACCGTTAGAGTGATTAAGTCAAGAATGGTTGACCACAAGTTGGGACATGATGAATGTAGCAACATTTTGGTCGGAAACCCACAGGGGAAGAGAATACTTGCGAAATCCGTACAGTTGTTTTATAGTTATAATATGCCAAAGGACTGGTGGATCTTGGGTTTAAAACATTGAGATCAAAACAATTGTACGTGTAAATAATACGGGACTTCCTATAAACTAACCATTGCTGTTTTATTTAGCGGTAACTTTCACTCGCAAGCAGCAAGTATGTGTGAGTGTTTGGGGGCTATTTAACGACGTTGTTAGCAGATAGACTGTGTAGTGCTGAAAGACAGGATGATGGATGATGATGTATTGGAAAAAGCGTGGAGGAGAGCGACCTACCCAAATCGAGGCTCTAGCTTGCTATTTGACTAGATGATGAGGAAAAACACGAAAGGCCTCAGTAATGATAGCCGATATCCCGGCAGAGATTCGAACCGAGCATCTCTCGATAACGACTCTAGGGCGTTATCGCTAACACAATCTTGTCTGTGTGTTAAGATGTGTTCTGTTTGAAAAATAATGCAATATTTCTGTGATCACTTTCCATACACCGGTTTCTGGTGCTAGAGTGCGAAGCGTGGGCATGTGGGCATCAGCAGACATGTCCCCAGTCTTGCTGTACCGTTAGTGTCCCCTCCAAAAAATAATCGGCCCATGCCAATAAATCTAATCACGATTGTGAATGTTGTATTTTAGCGGCCTGTTGCACTGATTCGTATCCATAATGTGTATATATTAACCGTCTTTTAGTGCATACAATTTCACTTGTCACTTCACACTACATGTTCCGGCATCATTCTGCCATCCTCAGGTGTATCTATCACGTTAAACCATTGCACTGCCTGCCATCAAGTGTCTGTTTATAAAATGATATAAAATTTGTGTTCGTCATTGTTGAATAATAAAATTTATATATTAAAACTTGTTAAGATCTATCATCTTACATTTCGTATATCAAACTCGTGTGTAATGCTATTCATCCGCCATGGGAGTCGTTCTTCTTATGTTTTAATTGTGTATGTACTGTGTCTTATGATGTGTCTGTCTTATGTGGCTGCGTGCTTTGTATTGCTTAACGTGATACACACACCTGAGGATGGCAGAATGATGCCGAAACATGTAGTGTGAAGTGACAAGTGAAATTGTATGCACTAAAAGACGGTTAATATATACACGTTATGGATACGATTCTGAATCTTATAGACAGTTTATTTAATACGGTATGATCACCTAATGAATATTACTGGATATGATTCGCTAGTGATTATTATTTCTCGTCCCACCACTTAGGCCCTTCGGTTCGTCTGTAATCGGAATTAAATTTTAATACTGGATTTCCTCGGAAGGGGGTAATATGTCAGCCCATCGCTCTTCCTCTACTTTCAAACGTCAACTAACACAGGACAGAACAGAGGCGGAAACGTCGCTGCTTCAGGAGCAAGGGCATTTCAGTGTTCGGACTACGTAAAATCATGCCCACCCTGAAATTTAACAACTCGGAAAATTTGTCGACCAAAAAGTACTAATTGCATACACAAATAATTAATATGTCAGAAAAGTACTTTTAGCATCGATGTGTCTTGCTGCGAAGAGTACAGTTTCTTTATATATGACGCCACATAGTCAGATAGAAGTGTGCCGATGTTTAGGAGGAACATACTATCTTGATCTTCAGGGTCGAAGGGTAATCATAGCGAGGGAAGTACTCTGCTTTCAGCTTGGTTTCTTGGCTTACCTCTCGGTCCTGAAGATGGAGACCATTCGTTCTGATGAAACGTCGTTAAACTTCTACCATACTACACAGTATCACAGCCTACAAAGTAGTACACTTCATAATCACCGACATGGGAATCTCAAGTCTCACATCTTTTTTTTTTTTTTTTTAACCTTACAACTACCATTATTTGTTTGACGCCGTAAAGGGAACACGATCCCTTCTTGGTGTTTTCATGAAAGCAGAACGCCCCAAGTGAGTCGTTTTAAATAACTCATTTCGTAGCTCAAAATTCTCAGTCAATTTAAACTGACAATACACGCTTCTCTGTTAAACTTTGTCTGTGGTTTTAATTGCAACCAGTAATCACTGATTTATGGTGTAGCCACCCTATATACGTATTTCTTAACGACAAACAGCCATTGCTCTGAGGACTTCTTCTATCTTTATTATAGGAACAGTATTAAATTTCCAATTTTGACTACATCTGGCGACGGAATGATAAACGGATTATTGGTGAAACAGAAAAACCGGTGCCCATAAAAGTACTTAAAATGTGACCTATAAAGAGAAGATGGACCGTCTTGGACCGCGTGCAAGTTTGGTTTGCCTCCAGGAATATAGACGATTCCCCATGGCGAATGGATGTGTTTGTGAATGAATAAATACTTTATTAAGTCCGTTTACATTTCGGGGTGCCTGACTTTGTCTCCCTGGCCTTGCTTTCCGGTATCCAATTTGAATTACTTTTCTGACGATACAGAGCTCATCTATTATATACTATAATTGTCATACTGTACATATCCCGTTACTACCTCTGTTAATTGTTAATCATATAAATTAATTTCTGATTCACTTTCATGCTTTCTTACAATTCACTCACACTTTTCTTTATACTGGCATATGTACTTGTATTTCCATGTTCTGCCTTTATTGTTTATTCTTACACCCTGTTGTCCTAATACCTGTTTCTGCGTTGATATTCCTACACTTCTTGTTCAGAATCTCGTCCTTCCAAATCTTTGTCCCTTCATATCTCAATTTTCAACCCTAACCTATGCTACATATGGGACAAATCCTCTGTTAATTGTTCCTCTCTAACCCTCCTCATTTTCCAAACTCATATTCTGACCTTCTGAATACTTCTGCTTGTCTTGGTTGCTCCTTAAGCTGGTACGCAGTCTTAGTGAGCTTGTTTCTCTTGTCATCGTAATTTCTGTATCTTGTCTCTCGATGTCAGCATACGTGTACCTGTAATGTTCTTATTCAGACGCTCTTATTGTTATTCCTTCCATTATCCGACACACATTCCAATTCCTATTAAATTCTACTTAGCCAGTTTTTCCTCCCTTCTGAAACACCATGTCGTGTGCAAACAGTAATCCTGGTACCTGCTTACACATCATTACTGGAGGTTGGATCTTGTGTTTCATGATGTTTATAAAGGTAAAGCTATCCCTGTAAGAGGCCCTGAAGGCCCATAGTATTGTGAGACGTTGAGGGTCCCACATTTTCTAGACAATCGGCTCACAGATGGCGGTAAGGTCAGCCTTACGCGCCGGACGCGCTTTACTCCCTAAGAAAATTATTTAATTAATTTCTGGTACTCATTTCTGTAAGAGACTGATTCGATCCCAGGGCCATAGTGCGGCTGGAAGAATTAGGTCAATTTAAAAAAAAATCCACCTCATCGGAACTCGATCCCGTGACCTTCCGCCTTGTAGCATAGTGCCTCAACCAATTATGCTACCGCGTGCCACCTCATGATGTTTATAGGCTTTGAAACAGGCTTATCTTGTATCCGACGAATCTTACTGTGATTTCAAAAATTTCATCAAATTAATCCATCATGGACACGTCAAAAATAGTTACATTTATGACGTATCTGGGTTCCTGGTATCCTGTCTTGTATGACTTGTTCTCATATTGTGTAGCTCTGAAAAAGATTCAGCAACGTCTAATGTGTATTACATTATCAATAAATAGAATTATAATTTTCCGCAAGCATTCATTCTGAGAAGCAGGAAAAAGAGGACTGTCTTCAAATCCTTTTGTGTTCAGCGAAATCAATAGAATGTGCATGTGATCACAAAAGTGGGCTGTAAGATACGTGAGCCCATAAGTATATTTTAACATCTGAAATTTGAAATTACATTTTCCATGACTAAGTATGGCCATGATATCACAACTTTGAAACCAGATTTGGGAGAAATATTTGAAACACTTACGGGACAACTTTTAATTTCATTTCGAAGAGCCTACGGAATATTCCTTTCTTTTGAACTTGTGAATTTATACTGTGGCCCTCAATGATGCCGACCGCCTCTGTGGTCTCCTGGCTACAGATATAGAGGTCCCGGGTTCGATTCCCAGCGCTACTACATTTTCTGAAAAGTAGTATGTCTGGAACGGGGTCCACTCTGCCTCGTGAGGATAATTGAGGAGCTATTTCAAGTACATAGAGGCTCCGGTCTAGAAAACCGAAATTAACGACCGTGGGGAGTCGTTGCTCTGACCATGCAATACCCTCTATCCGCTAAAGTTGGCACTAACTTCGCCGACAAGCGGCGGTCGCTTGGTCGGTATAATTCACTTGTGGACAAAAACCGCGGAGTTTGTTGTTTTTGCCCTAGATGATGACATTTACGTGTGGCAGCAAGATAGTCTCTGGAAAGATGTAGTTTCTTGATTGTGATGTCTTAGATTATGTACGGTGGTCATTACATTAAGCATCAATACCTGAATCATTAATAAGATCAGTAGTATTCAGTGTGTTTTTCAGTATAGAAAGTATCTGTCGCTCCGTCTCTCTCTCAGGTTTTCCACAACCCCACAGTGAAGATGAAATTGCGCAGGTAAAATGTTGCATCTAACACACAGCTGGATCCCTCTGAGAGACTTGATTAATTTAGAAATCCATATGAGAAATTTTGATCCACACATGACACAGTCAGAAACATGGCCGAGAGATAGGAGGGCACTGAGTATTTCACTACAGTATGTTCAAATTACTTCCGAGTTCCGAAGAAAATAAAGACCATTAGAACTAATCATGGGCCGTGAAAGAAGATGCGATATACGAATATAGTATGGTATAGTATAAACACATGCTTCTTACTATTAGGATCACCAGGAAACTTATCATGATCACTCGTAGTTAGCAGGATGTTCAGGATTGCCCCACATTATCTTACTGTTTCTTCCCGGACATCACGGTGGTATGCTGCTTGTGCCCACGATTCTCAGGCAAAATTCTCTCCGAGGATGGCGGATATTAAGTTCTTTCGTCGTTGTCAGTGCCGGGCTTCAGGAGATCCAAGAGAATGTACATTATAGTTCTCTTGATCATTCCTAAGAAATACATATTTTAGTTAATGTCAGCCATAGTCAAGTTGTAGTTCATTGAGTGTTTTATGATGTTGGTTCATTTGTCTTCGATCTTAATTTCATGCAGTGTGCCGGATATATAGAGGTTGTATTTCTTGAGATTTGTCTCCAAATACAGAAGAGACATCGAATTGAATGAATGTTGTACGATTCCATTTCTCCACTCAAATAGTTTCAGGAACGGCCACCAAGGGCGCCACGTTTTCATAGAGTGTGTAGATTATTAAGGGTGTTGTAGTTATTTGTAGCTATTATCAAACCAATCTGGACATATGGACTAGAATTATGGGGCTGCTCAACTAAATCAAATGTTGCAATCATACAAAGATCTCAATCCAAGATAGTCTGTCAAATTGTTAATGCTCCCTGGTACGTAACAAATCATACACTACATACAGATCTACAGGTACCAACCGTAGAGGAAGCAATACGCAAGAAAGACACCACACATCATAATTCCATACAAAACCACCCCAGTCAGCTCATGGAACAACTCCTGGAACCAGTAAGCAACAAAAGACTAAAAAAACTGTGGCCAAGTGAACTACTCTTAAGTTAAGGTATAGATACTAATTATAGATTATACATGTGATTTCGCTGGATATCAACCTGTTCACGCCACTAGTCATTAGTATATCTAATGAGCAATCAGCACTTTAGCTTATAGAATTGTGTAATATTCTGATTGCTAAAATTTAAATAAATAAAAAAATTTGTAGCTAAGAGTCCAAGATTAATGAGTGTTAAAATTATTCGTAGTTACGAATCATAAGTATTCAATAAGTCCAATTACATATTCAAATCCCGTGCCAAGTTACTAACGCATGATAATTTGTGTCAGAAATGGGATAGGCGTTATTGCATTATTGGATTGAAGACTGCATTAGATAGTTATATCGGCATACAACATAAATCGAAGGGGCGATAGAAATCCTGCTGGACGAAGTGATAGACACTCGAGAGCTGATGAAGGCTGGCCAGGAAAAGATGGAGGCCTGCCAAGAAAAGATGAAGGACAATCAGGAAAAGATGGAGGCCAAGATGGACGCCACCATAAATACCATTCAGAAGAGGATAGAGGCCATGATAAAGGCCGGCCAGGAACAAATTAGAGACGAAAGGAAAGCCGACCGAAAAGTAATGAAAACGCGATTAAATGTATTCAGTCCGAACTAGAAGAGACCAACAAGAGNGAGGAAGCAATACGCAAGAAAGACACCACACATCATAATTCCATACAAAACCACCCCAGTCAGCTCATGGAACAACTCCTGGAACCAGTAAGCAACAAAAGACTAAAAAAACTGTGGCCAAGTGAACTACTCTTAAGTTAAGGTATAGATACTAATTATAGATTATACATGTGATTTCGCTGGATATCAACCTGTTCACGCCACTAGTCATTAGTATATCTAATGAGCAATCAGCACTTTAGCTTATAGAATTATGTAATATTCTGATTGATAAAATTTAAATAAATAAAAAAATTTGTAGCTAAGAGTCCAAGATTAATGAGTGTTAAAATTATTCGTAGTTACGAATCATAAGTATTCAATAAGTCCAATTACATATTCAAATCCCGTGCCAAGTTACTAACGCATGATAATTTGTGTCAGAAATGGGATAGGCGTTATTGCATTATTGGATTGAAGACTGCATTAGATAGTTATATCGGCATACAACATAAATCGAAGGGGCGATAGAAATCCTGCTGGACGAAGTGATAGACACTCGAGAGCTGATGAAGGCTGGCCAGGAAAAGATGGAGGCCTGCCAAGAAAAGATGAAGGACAATCAGGAAAAGATGGAGGCCAAGATGGACGCCACCATAAATACCATTCAGAAGAGGATAGAGGCCATGATAAAGGCCGGCCAGGAACAAATTAGAGACGAAAGGAAAGCCGACCGAAAAGTAATGAAAACGCGATTAAATGTATTCAGTCCGAACTAGAAGAGACCAACAAGAGTCGAGAGGAGGTCGTTCTGTTATCTCTCGACTCAATGGACCCAGAGCATCTGCGAGGAATTCGACGCTAAGATCCAAGGGTCGCGATTTCACATACACGTACAAGAGTTGAAGATGCTGGTAGAAACAACACGCAGGGGCTCAAAATAAAACCGGTGGGTTTTGTGGAGCCGGCTGGAAATCAGTGATTCGTGTGGTACTACTGACTAGAAGCCACCAAGGCAACAGCCAGAACGCCCGCATCATACACTTATATATATATATATGCCTTATTTGTTGACGTGTCTAATGATTAGAGTCAGTGCTTACAAAAAACCAGAACAGAGGATATATTGAAGGAAGAATAACAAGAGAAGATGATCAGTCTGTCCTGATGTATCAGTTCCCATGGTTCAAACAGAAGAATGAACGTACTATTAGGGAGAAACGAAGTCGGAAAGTGTTAACAATCTTCCCAGACGTACAGAAGGAATCGTAAAAAAGCAGAGTAATCAACCTAGTATATCTTGTTTAGGAAACAGGAAGAGAAGGTAAAACAGGAAACGAAGAAGAGGGCGCCGATGCCATCATTCATCCTTACACGCAGCGTGTCGGAAAATCAGGACCGTGGCAGTCCGAACGCAGAAGGACGAAAGGAGACAATACATGTCTCGTGACTATTGATGCAGGAGCATCAGTGGCGATCGCCGTACCGGAGGCCTGTCTATGCCGTACGTCTTGCAAATGGCATCAGGGGAGATCTAACTCTGAAGAAAGCTGTAGTGAAAATGATTGTGGGGCGGCGCTCACTGACGACTTGTGTGTTCGTCGTCAATATCACCCACGAATTTGTTCCGGAACTCGATGTCTTGCGCATCCGACGAGCAGCCCTAAGGAGGGATCAGTTGAAAATAGCAGCGCAAGACTCAACCCAGATGGAATAGCGATTAGACAGCATCAGTATCGGAGGAAGAAGCGTCGAGACCAGTATGCCGTTGCTGTGGTATCCTCGACGTTTGTCTCAGTTCTGACAGGGCGGACCCACTGGAACAGAAGAAATTGCGGCACACCTGTAGGCTACTCGGGACGTGCAGTCTTCAGGAGGGAGCAATGTTACAAGACACCTGAAAGCCGGAGTAGGGGAGCCAGAACATATGTCATTGCTAGCCAACGGCTCCGTAAACACGCTCTCGCGGCAACGGATACGAAAGCGAGAATAGAAGAACTGTTGGAAGCGGTATTTTCTGTGTAATCTGTGTTACCTAGCAACGACTAGTGAAGACATAACAGACTGAAAGGACTTAATGTGTTTTGTGGTTATTTGCAAAGTATATATATCAGTGAAAGTTTTATAATTATTTGTAGCTACGAGTCCCAGATTAGTGACAGTGTTATTTAATTATTTGTAGTTATGAGCAATAAAAAAATTCAACGAATACAGTTACCAGTCAAACCACGTTTCTTATCACTAACATGTGACAATGTAAATTCCTTGATTATGTTTCACACTATTCAAATTACTGGTTCTCGAGACCCCACCATTATTTTTATACGAGTATCACAGATTGTGACTAAGTATATGAAGATTTAGAAGGTATATTTCCTTTTGAAAACTTACACGTAGATGATGTTCATACAAGCCAGATTACTAAAATATTGTAGAGAGCTCCAATCTGAAATGAAAAGGATAATATAAACACGCAGTTGGTAAGCCTGTGTAGGTAATACGACGGCAATATACCTCCACGTTTGCTTGAATTCACATCTCCATGAGAAGCTAAAATCACAGTTGAGTAAACTCTTTCAATATAAGGTCACAAGCACATACAGCTTCACAATAATACGATTGCTTTTGGTACATACGTATGCTTGATGCCGTTAATTACCTTGATAATAGGCCCTACTAGAAATAAATAGAAATATGCTTGATATGACTGGATCTACATTTACGTATTTAGTGACTAGACACGGGGTTTGGATTGGTAATTGGATTTATTGAACACTTATAAACCACAACTACAAGTAATTATAACGTCACTAATTCACGCACTGTACTCCTCATTACAACACACGCTGTCTTCCATGTCTTCCTTAGCTGTCGTGTGATAACGGAACCGAAAATTGTCCTCTGCTTGCTGTCATCCTCGCGAGTGTCATATCAACGTCGTGCTAGGGTCACACTTCTTTGGTTTCGATGGCGTCCAGACTTCCTTCCTTGTATGTTATGTTTCACGCTGCTCTCCTCCAACTGCTTCCCCATTAAGGCTGCTCGTCTCGAGTAGCTTCCTGGCTAGTCGGTCCAGATGAACTACAATTATCTTGGTCCTAGAATATCCTGAATCCAATACACCACGTCGTTGATTCTGGTTAATACCCTATAGAGGCCCTCCCATGAGTGTTGAAGTTTTGGTGACTTTCCTGTGCTGCGGATGGACTAATATAGCCACATTTGTTCACCCTCTTGGTAGCTCGCGCAGTTGGTCAGGCGGTCGTTACGAGTTTTCATTCGGTCACTGGCCATCTTCGGATGTTGTCGGGCATAATTGTTGAGGTCGTGTAGCCGGTCTGAAAATTCCATCGCGTGGTCGATAATAGGGCTTTCCTTGTCAGGGGGTGCACCGAATAGCAGGTCGCAGGTCAGGCAGAGTTTTTTTCTCCGAACTCGAGTTTAACTAGTGTCAAGCCCGTAGTGTTGTGGGTGGATACCCCGTAGGGAAGGAGGAAGATAGTAATTTCGCGTCCCAGTCCCTGTGATGTTACGCAACGACTTTTCGCAGGTGCTCCTCGACCGTTTTGTTGTACCGGTCCATCATGCGGTTCGCCTGTGGGTGCAAGGGTATGGTGAATGTCTTGCTCACTCCCGGGCGTTGCAAAATTTCCTGCATAAGGTAGGACTCGGAAGTTACGGCCCTGGTCACTGTGTAGCTCTCACGGTACTCCGAAGCGATGGAAGTTTATAACTTGATAACCAGTACTACCGCCACCGTGAACGCTTCTTGATTGGGAAAGGCTCCGGCCACCTGCTGAAATAATCCATAGCGATCAGATGGTATTGATTGCCTTGGTCGCTTCGAGGGAAGGGACCTGACGTCCTCTCGAACCGTGCCTGTTGCATCAAGCTCCGATCCCCGGTTCGCGGTGCAACGACTGGCTGCACATGTGTCGCACTAGCCTTACCTGAAGCCAGAAGTACCTCTGCCTGACTTTGTTCAGATTCTTATAGCCGCCCAAGTGCCCTCTTGACGGTCCACCATGGATTCTGGCCAGCACGTCCATCTCTTTGCTTTGGGTCATTTTTGAAAGTCGTTCAGTAGATTCCCAGTGGCGCTCCAGTATCCCATCCCTTACTTGCGACGGATGTCCATTAGGCCCAGATAGCTTTTGTACGTTGGGCTGCGATCGGCGATGCATTTCTATTCCTGGGGTTGACGGGCCCCTAGCTCTGCTAGAATGGTTCTGCATCTTGGGCGTCCAGCTGTTCCCTCCTAAAAGCAACGGAGTTCCAGCCGTCTGCGCCTACGGCCGCGACAGATCGAACCTGCTTGATGCCTGAACGCGTCGGGCACTCTTCTCGGCATGGTTTTCTCGAAAGAACATCGGCATTGTTGTTCTTCCAGCCTTGATGGTGCTCGGAAATGAATTTGTATTCTTGTAAATGCTGAATCCAGAGGGATATTTGTCTCTCGAGGTTCTTAAAACTCATGAGCCAGGTTAGCGCTGAGTGGCCGGTGCGCAGATGGAAATCTCGCGAGTAGATGTACTTAAAGAAATGTTCTAGCATTCCTCACGATGACCAGTAGTTCAAGCCGGATTATGCAGTAGTTTCTCTCTGCCTTGCTCAGAGTCTTGCTGTAGGCTATTACTCGCTCCTGTCCGTTCTCTACTTGTTACGTCAGCGACGAATTCTTGCCTGCTTGCAAGTAAGCAAGAAAGGGTATCCTTTAGTAGTTGGAAGTCGACCTCTACTTCTGGGGTCCGCTGAACAGCTTGTTCCTCTTTCGTGTGTCTGCCCATCGATTTTGCAATATCGGCGAAGTGTGTTTACTGTGCCATCGCCTAGCAACGGATGATGCCTGTTGTTAAGCTATTCGATCATATCACAGTATAATGAATTGGAAATGATGAGAAAGTATCTATTCTGGGCTAGTTTGAGATACTCCAGATACCTGGATGGACTGACGAAAACTACAACATACCACAGTCATGACAGCCAATATCCGGGCCCAGATTTGAACCCTAGATCTCACGAATACGAAACAGAGTGGTACACATTCTACGGCAACTATCGTTTCCATTTTAGGCATCCTTAACAAAGGAAAAGAACTCCTTATGTTGAGGTCATGTCTGTCTCTCCGTCTGTCTATGGCCTATTATCAGCAATTAATTAAACATCGCAGAGAGTTTTCGAAATTCCATATGGGACACTTATGTTAGATGCTGTTGGGAATTCCAATTTTCAGCCAAATTGATCCGTAGTAAAGCCTGGTTTTATAAGGCAGTAAGTGGACGTTTCCATGTATACCATAAATCCTTCCACATATTTTGTTATAATTCGGTATAAGATATTTACACCCAAAGCTGGTGGGCAATTCCGCTTCTGAACAATGTTGGTCCATAGTAAAACTTAGTTCACAAACGAATATAAACGAACCTTTAAGTGTAACTTGTGTATCGTTTCATAGATTCTATTGAAATTCGATATAGAAGAATACCAATATAAGTTAATGAAAATACCGATTTTCAGGCATATTAATCCACAGTAAAACCTAGTTTACACAAGACCGTAAATTAACTTTTCCCATATTAACTAAACGAGGTATTGTATGGAACAGGTTCCTTCTTGAGAAACTGCTAGTCGCTCATCTTAGAGGTCCCAACATTTTATGAAACCTAAAAGTTCATTATGGTGTTCGTAAAATCCAGCCACTAGTCCGTATCCCGAGCCAGATGAATCCACGCCCGACTAGTAAGAACTACGCACTAAAGGGGCATAACATTGAGGCCGCAAAATGAAAATAATTTTGAGTGAAAGGAGAATATTCGTTCTCAGACAAACACATTTTAGTGCAAGCGGCACGGGTTACACTGACATACGAACTGGTGCAACCCTGCAGTTTCGATTGATGAACAATTGCCTGAAGATGGCCTTGTATGGCCGAAATACTCGTATGTTGCAATTAAATGCGAATTTAAAGACGTTTTAAAATAAAGGAAACACTGAACGATTTGTGTTGCATTAGAGACTGAATCCAGTCCATATTACCTCATCCTATTTCTCTAAGATCCATCTAATATTATTCTCCCAACCTACGCCTGGGTATTCCTAGTGGCCCCTTTCCTTCTGGTTTTCCCGCAGAAATCCTATATGCTTTCCTTTTCTCTCCCGTGCGTGCCACATGCCTCTCGCCTCTCGTCCTCCTTCATTTGATCATTCTAATTTCAATTAATTTTTCCCCATGAATTCCACGAACTGCATCACTGACTATTAATATCCAGTATGAGAGTTTCCCACCAGAAATTGTCGGAAAGCTAAGATTTCCATCCATATTGAACCATACGGGAAAATAGTTTTCATGAGGCCATAAGTGAAATTGTCTATCTCACGAATCTTTCCACACAGGTAAAGAATGGTACAGCTAAAGCTAAAGCTAAAGGTAAAGCTATCCCTGTAACAGGCCGTGATGACCCATAGGGTTGCGAGACATCGTGGTTCCCACATTTTCTCTAGACAATCGCCTCACAGATGGCGGTGAGGTCAGCCCTACGCACCGGCCTCCGTTTACCCTCAGGAAGATTCCTGGTGGTCATTTCTGTTAGAGGCTGAGTCGACCCTAGGGCCACAGTGCGGATGGAAGTATTAGGTAAATTAAAAAAAAAACCCACTCCATCGGGACTCGAACCGGCCACCTTCCGGCTTGTAGTGTAGTTATGATTTTCTTGTTTGATGGGATATCCTTAATTTTTAAACAGCTACGCTACCGCGTGCCCCCGCCCTTCCACAGGTTTTACCGAAATTCGAAATGAGAACCCGAACTTGAATTTAGTGAATTTAGTCATTTCTGTTTTTAATTATGTTTTATAGATTTCAAATAACGTTGTTAGCAATTTTGAGTACTACATTATGGAGCAAACCTTTTCCAGTCTTGTGTTTTGCGTTGGCAATCTATACGACAGAACGTCACATCATTTTGAAAGAAGTAAACTGAGTTTCGTAACTGTGAGTAGAAGCCCTAGACCTATGTTCTATATTCAGTTTTTGCCCTGAAGCCGAGTCTGGAATTCAGTTGATGGCGAATCGTAAATACACTCATAATGTGACATCATGATATTGGCTGTCGTGCATCGTGGAATATAGCCTGCACACTGGCAGAATTTTCGAACTCCACATAAAACCAGGTAGAAACAATAGTTGCGGTCGGAACCAAGCAGCTGGTGGTGGATGTTGCCCTGCCTTCGTGTCAGATTTACAGGCCATTAATTTTTGTTTCTTTCGAAGAGTTATCTCAGCATTGTTATCGTGTAAAAGGGGCGGGGCGTTGAAGGGAGGGAATAATTTCTTATGCGAGCAACAAGGGATGAGTTGACACAGAACATTTGAAGCGATGGTTCCAAGTATCTCTTGCCCATTTCCAACTGCATGCCTGCACGTGTCGAAGCCCCTTTACTGCTGCCGATTTTCGCTAGAAGCATGAATGTGGATAAAAAGCTATGGGATACAACGCCGCATAGTCCGGTGAAAGTCATTCGATGTTTAGTAGGAACATGCTTCTTCCATCTTCAGTGCATAGGAATAAGCAAAATATAAAACAAGCAAGCTTGCTGTATGCTTAATGCTGAATTCTTCTTTGGCTTACTCCTCTGAAACGTCGGTTGACTTTCAACGGACTGTACGGCGTTATATCCCAGCAGACAGAACTGTTCATAAACAACGATAAGAGAATTTTAGGTCCTATGTTGATGTGAATGGTTGATGAGAAGAAATAGCACAATATACGCCGTACTTTTTGTCATGTTTTTCTTTTACGGAATAGCAGATCGAACAGGTTGTCATGTCAAAAACCAAAGAAATTAAGAAAACTTGATTCGCTTAGATTATTGAAGCACAAATAAAACATATTACAATATTTAAACTCGAAATTATCTAGGAAATGTAAACATGGGCGGTGTTTACTCTAGTACACTTATGTATCCTGATACTAATTTCGCAGTAATCTTATGTTTAGTATAACATCTTTTTTTCCGTTTCACGCGTTTCAATGGACTAAAATGTCTTAATCTCTCCTTTCTTCTCCAAACATTTTCTCTTCTATTTATTTCCAGCTCTTTCCACCTTTCTTAATGTGTTTCAGTAAGCTACGTGGCTGACCCGTCTTGTTCTGTGTCTTCCCATGGGCTGAATTTTAAATCTGATGCCCTTCTCCATGTTCTTGTTCTGTCAGTTCCTCTTATATATCCACACCATTTTAACAAATTGTCTTCGAGGTCTATTAATAAATTAAGAGTTTCAACTTCTCTAGCAATTTTACTTCTAATTCTATACCTTCATGTTTTCCTTCTAATGCACCAAAACATTTCACATCCATTACAATAATTTCGTTTTTGTTTCTATTGGTAAAGGTCTGTGTTTCGACGTTATCTGGTAGCAGATTTATTCCATGACAGTTTTCGGAATCATGTTATCGTGTCTTTAGCTACGCTTTGCAATCTTTGTCTCAGGTGGCCCTATTTAATGTATAATGAGAAGGTTTATTTAGCGAATACTAGATTACATATTGTGACTTAAGCTCTCATGGTTTCAATTTGCGCCTTAGAGAGGGTACGTTACTCAATATCTTGTCCGTCCTCACTACAATAAATTTTATTCGGCGCTGATACTATGCCACTGAGCAGTGACTTGTTCTTAGTCTGTTTAATGACGATATATCAACGGTGGAATGTAGGCTGCTGATGTTTGTAACAGAGTGTTCAGGAGAAAGAGGAAGTAGAGCATGAAGCACCATATTAGCTCTAGTACATGGCGAGGTGTCTTCACATACTGCTTGTTAGACAAGAAGTCATCTTATTTTCATGTCCTGAAAAGTAAATAGGAAGAAGATGATTATTGAGGGGTTATAATTGATAATTGTGGTTCTATTTGTGGAAATACCTAGAATCATATTTAGAGTATTAGATTCCGAATTTATTATTATTTCTTAATGGTATATCATATACTGCGTTCTTCTTACGACCGTCAGAACTAAACGGCATGCCAAATTTGTCCAATATCCTTCCGATTTTATTACTGGAAAAAAACAGGGGATCGCCTTATATTCGTCCATATACGGTGACTGCAGCCGGTCACGGTAGCTAAGGCATGTACTGTCTTCGCTCGCTTGGAAACCGGGATCGTGGGTTCGAATCCCACTCAGGGCATGGTTGTTTAGTCTCTGTGTGTGCGTTTTTCTGTGTTTGTGTACAGGTAGAGGCCTTGCGACGAGCTTGTCACCCACCCAAGGAGTCCTACCGAATGTGTAAGATCTAGAAAAACCGAAGTGAACGTAGAAGTTCATGGAGGTAGGCCTAGGCCCACTGGGGCTGTAGTGCCAAGAAAAAAAAAATACGGTGACTGCATAATGAAGAACTACACAACTTCTACTCTGCTTCTTCTTCATAATAGAATGGGCTCCTTTGTCTATTAAAAATCAAAATTAAATTTGGAGATAGGAATTGGGATAGCTCAGTCTGTATAGCGACGGGCAACGGGCTGGACGACCTGGGTTCAAATCTTTGCAAGGGTAATATTGTCTATTCTCCACACCGTCCAGAACTGCTCCGGGGCCCACCCAGCCTCGTACCCAGTTGATACTGAGGAAGTGACTCTTTCCCCGAAGGTAAAGCTGCCGGGGCGTGAAACTCACCAGCCACGTCTACCTAATGCCAATGTGAAGAATGGTGGAGTTATTACTCTGCTTACCCATATGTATTCAGGCATGATGCTTAATTACTTAAGCAAAGGGACAACTTCACCTTTTTTTACCTTCTGGAACTATGAATCCCTTCGATATTTGGTGGTGGTGGTGGTGGTGGTGGTGGTGGGGAGGAATCTGCCCCTCACAAGACTTCTATCTGCACAGAACAACACAAAGAAAGAAAGAAAGAAAGAAAGAATACATGGATGTCCCTAGCGGGATTTGAAAACACGGTCCGAATGTTCTAGCAGCCGGAGACAGGACGCGTCTTGGACGGCACAGCGCCTGCCCCGGGACAGTCAGCAATCCTCGCTGTAATGTGTAGTGTTGCGAATAGGGCGTTTAAATCGAGGACAAAAGGAATAATAATTATTGAGTTGTTTCATGGTTTTCTCAGTCCCTCAAGAACATTGCTAGGGTAGTATCTGAAAATTGACTCTTTCTGCGTCCTTTCCAGTTCAGCGTTAGCAATCAGTCTTCTATTTGGCACTACAGTATGAGTTAACTTGGCAAATGTTTTCGAATGAAATAAGAATTAAGGTCTTGTACAACAGTTGTTCAGTTGTTCAGTTGTTCGTACGGAACATCATAATTCTCTAGAGGATATATTTCTATAATAGAATTTTGGAAATTTTTATGTATAAAAATTAAACAAATCCAAAATAACTGATTATAAAGAGCAGAGGTCTTTTTGACAAACTGATTTTCGTTGAGTAACTTAAGAATTTTGCAGCCTTTAATAAAACGCTAATGTTCATTTCCGTATACACAAGAGTCCGTCACTCGACCTTGTCCTCTGTGAAATCAATCCAGCCCACATCCTCACACACTCTACAAATGTTTCCCCAGCTGTGGTGCTTGGGCTTTTTGTCAGACGTGGCGGTCCACCATATGATCTGCAGTATTATATAGTCCTT
This sequence comes from Cryptotermes secundus, assembly GCF_002891405.2. Lineage (NCBI taxonomy): Eukaryota > Metazoa > Arthropoda > Insecta > Blattodea > Kalotermitidae > Cryptotermes > Cryptotermes secundus. Next base: position 216,515 of record NW_019734334.1, read on the forward strand.
ATAGGACTACATAACATGTAATTAATAAAAGAATTTAAATTAAAAATGCATGATGAATCATTTAAAGGAATTACTTTAAATTTGTGAGTAGAAATAGCGTCTTATGCAAGTTTCACTATAATTTTTCTATTATTCGCAGAAAAAGCCCAGTTACTTGCTCCTGAAGGCGAAAGGGAATGTTATGGTAGGTGCGCGTGCGCCGACCTCCCATGTAGTGGCCCGCAGTTGCAGAAAATCTGAGAAACTCTGCCCTGTGCTGTTAATTTGACCCTGCCGAACGAATCTCGCTACGAACGGCCTTAATCCAATTTTTACATGAGTGTCTGTATTTGTCTTTTAAGATAATCGCTTAATTTCCTTGATTAGCAGACGTGTGGCGTTTCGAGAACAGCGAGAAGGAAGAATAATGTGAATAGAGGCGATACGTACGTGTATTTGTAATTCCTAAACTGACTTTTCTCGTAACTTCGATGGCACAATTCGACAATTTAGACACACTCTGATATTCAATTTTAAGTTTCAATTCCAACTAAGGTAAACATGGAATACTTACAGAGATCGAAAATCTAAATTAAAAATAAATGTGATTTTAATAATTGGAAATATTCTAGGAGACGACTCTTAGAAACTATATTAAGAAATACAGCAAAAATTTCCTTTAAGGATTTAACAAGAAAAATATCTCTGTAAACTTGATTTAAATTCCATGCCTTAGTTATGTTTTATGGGAAAGCCAGAAGGAAAGAGACCACAGGGAAGACCAAGGCGTAGGTGGGTGGACAATATTAGAATGGATCTTAGAGAGATAGGATGGGATGGTATGGATTGAATAGATCTGGCTCAGGATAGGGACCAGTGGAGGGCTCTTGTGAACACGGTGATGAACCTTCGGGTTCCATAAAATTCCGGGAAGTTCTTGAGTAGCTGCAGAAGTGACTGCTCCTCAAGAAGGGCTCAGGTCCATGAGCAAATAAGTAAGTAAGTTATGTTTTATATTTGTCTTCAAGGCGGAGAAAATTATATAATGAAGAGCTTTATGATTTGACTCTTCACATAATAAGTTATTATTAGGATGATTAAATTAAGGAGAACGAGATGAGAGGAACATGTACATGATGAGATGTGAAAAACATGAACAGTATTTTGAGGGGAAAGCTTGAAGGAAAGAGACAATTTGGGACACGTAGGCGTAGATGGGAGGGTAATACATATCAAGATGGATTTTATATAAATATTGTGACGATTTATATTGAATTAGTCTTCCTCAGTATAGTGACCAATCGCGAGCTCTTGTAAAAACGGTAATAAGCCTTCGGGTTACGTAAAAGGCTGCAAATTCTTGATCAGCAAAGAGGCTCGGCCTTTGAAGAACAACTGTATTTTATGGAGATGGTTGTGTAAGATATGAGCCTCCGAGACGTAAGGTACAATTTGGAGCTCTCGGTAATGATGCAATATGATGTTCACGACGACAGAGCAGTGCAGTCAGAATAATCAAAATTGTTGCTGTCCCTCACAGCAGAATTCACAGAAGCAACCAGAGTGGAACTCACGAAGTCGTTTACCTTTAATAAAGAACTGCGAGAATAAAAAAAATATGACATAGGAAATGTGTTCATATTATTTTTCTTTTTTTATATAAATTACTGAATATATTTAAAACACTATACAGCAATGTCTAGATTGTCGTCTATCGCAGGTACTTAAATTGTGGCTTATTCTAAGTAAAATATACAGGGGATGGACAAAAATATGGAAACACCTCGTGAAATGCATGCCTGAATTGAAGTGTTTATTCTAGCAGCGCTTGTAGGTGACGCTCTCATGTCTGCCCAATTCCACTACGTGTACAGCCTCTACAACCTCCGCAATACGTTGCAAGCTTCATTTGTTGTCGAGACAGTGTTCTGTGCAGTTTTTAGTGCATCATGTCAGAGCTAACAGAATTCGAACGCGGGCAAATTGTTAGTCTTCTGAGCACGAAGATGAAGTGTCACGTCTGCTATGGCCCCCACAATCGCTAGATATCAATATTACTGAGCCTTTGTGGTCTGTTTTCGAGAACAATCTGCGTGCGCGCTATCCACCTCCATCATCGTTAACAGAACTTACCAATGTTTTGCAGGAAGAATGGTACAAGATTCCCTTGCAAATCATACAGGACCTCTATTTATCCATTCAAAGGAAACCGCAAGCAGTTCTGCAAGCCAGAGGTTGTCCTACACCATATTAGTCACGGTAATGTGTTTTTTTGTTGGGTGTTTCCATATTTTTGTCCATCCCCTGTAATTTAATATTATGGGGCGGAGATGGCTTACAAAGATAAGGATCTATGAGCCATATTTATTGATTCTATCCATTTGTTCGAAAAATATAAAAGTCATAGGTTAGTTTAGAAGTTTTTAAATTGCAGAGATAAACCGATATTTGAACCAATGTCATAGGATCTGTGGCTGAAAGTCAAGTATACCATCATGTTGACAATACAATAAGGCTACCGGCTTTCATTCAGGAGTTATCTGGTTCGAGTCTAGGGCGCAGAATTTCTGTGTTAAATAAGGGATTCCTTCCTGTTAAATTTCTTGCTTCTGCTGGGAATTGAACCCGGGCCGACCAGCCCCTAACCCGTCGCTATACAGACTGAGATATCCTGGATTATTATTATTATTATTATTATTATTATTATTATTCTCGCCTGTTAGAGCTAACTTCAATTTTTCTTCGTATTGTTATTTTGTATTTTGCTCTTTAATTATTTTTGTGCTTTTTTCTATGTAGTCGTGCTAACTTTGTAATTGCCCACTGTGCTCTTAAGTTTGCACGTAAATAAACACGAATTGAATTGAATTATTTGTTAGTAACAACTCATGAACACTATAATGCATCTTCAGGTTCCATGAAAGGCGGGAACATTCTTGACTGGCTGAAGGAAGTGTTATTTTATTTTGTAAAGGAGGACTGTGCTCCGTGTAGCTAATCTGTTAGTTATGAGTAGTAGTAGTAGTAGTAGTAGTAGTAGTAGTAGTAGTAGTAGCAGTAGCAGTAGTAGTAGTAGTAGCAGCAAGCAGTAGTAGTAGTAGCATCAGTAGTAGTAGTAGTAGTAGTAGTAGAAGAAGAAGAAGAAGAAGAAGAAGAATGAAAGATGTGAAGTACAAAGTCACAAGTATGTATATTAATGTCTTCTTGGATGCAACGCCTTTTAGTTTCATTATGTTTCATGACAAGCACTACTGTTTATGCGTGGGAATTTGTTTACGATTTATGAGCTGTGGGCTGCAGTTATCGGCTCCACAAGCCGTTTGTTCTCGGTTACAGTTAGTGAGCAGTGTGTTCCGTCATGGTGCGGTACACTTTAAAAGCAACGTGTATCTGTGTATGACGCCTACGTGAAGTACGGGTCTGTCCGGATCTGCTAGAAAGTGTCGGCGAAAAATTTGAAGTAAATTTCGTGATGAAAGTGTTCCCAGCAGACGAACAATTTACAATTTTGTGAATAAACTTCGACCAAAGACACTCTTCATACGCAAGAAACAAAAACATGAGCGCCGAGTGCTTACTGAGAAAAAGTTAGATGACATAGGAGCCAGAGTTGAACATACACCTAGAAAATAACTAAAACATCCAGCCCAATAGAATGGAGTGCCAAAGTCTAGTGCAAGAACAGAAACACAATTGCTGAAGCTTAGACCCTACAAAACAACACTAATCCACGCCTTTCACCCGCGCGTTTCAGCTGTCAGGGTTCATTCTTGCAGTTAGTTTCTACACCTGCCGTCGAAGGTGAGAGCGGTCCGAATTTGACATTCTTTTTATGAAGCGTAGTTGCATTTGCAGGGATACATAAATACGCGAAATAATCGCTACTGCAGTTCACAGACTCAACATCTAACCCAGGAAGCCCCGCTCCATCCGGTGAAAGTTGGTGTGTCGTGTGCTGTAAGTGCAAGGATTGCTGGACCTGTGTCTTTTTGACGAAACAGTTAACTGAGAAAGATATGTACAGGTCATTCTCGGGCATTTCCTTCCAGAGTCAACAGAAGAAGGCTGATTTCAGCAAGACTTGGCTATTGCCCACACTGCACATATATCTGTGCAGGTTCTGTCCACTGTCTTCAGGGACAGAATTATCAGCAGTGGTATTTGGCCAACACGTTCACCCGATCTTAATGGTTGTGATTCTTTCTTATGGAGTTGTTTGAAGGGAAAGGTTTACAACAGTAACCCCAGAAACGAAGAAGAACTGAAAGAAAATATTCGAAGAGAAATTGCAAATATCCCTGCAGAACAACTTCAAAGAGCAAACGAGATTCTGCTCCGTCAATGCGAGGAGTGTCTACATGTAGAGGGACAGCATTTTCAATACCCCCTGTGATCTGTGAATTGCAACTGCTTAATACCGAACGTTATCGGCCAACAGCCATATTGATTCATCGCTAAAATTCGTATGTGCTTCGCAGCCGGCGGTGCACCGGTCGCCGTGAAGCGCAGAACCGTGAACCGGTCAACAAAGGTAAGAACCTGCATGTGTCAAGACGGCTAATACGGAATTTCGAGATAGATTTTATCTAGGCCCTATCTTCATATAAATTTTATATGTATATTTAGAATATCTCATTCATTATCGTAATCAAAACTGATGGTAAATATAGATTTTGCTCTTTCTTCACGTTGTTGTTATGCAGTCTGTAAGATCATGACCTCGGAAAGCTGGATATTCCCGAATTGGTGACCGGCTAACTGCACCCGCTGATCTCCTATTGATTAGTTTCTGATCAGTGATGGCAGACTGACATTAGATCCACATAGGGCTTATGTTCTATTAAGGTCAGCTTGACTCACTCACTCCCCGTTGATGGAACCCCCCTAAACGCCACTTTATCATTCCTCATCAACGCGGTTCTTCGCATTTTGTCGCCGTAAATATTTAAAATTATGTAACTGACTAACTCCACGGAGCTGAATCTTTCTTGAGAAGCCTCGAGTCAGTCAGCTACTGAATAATGTACTAACGTTTTATGCAGCATGAAAATTCATGCCATGTTGAGAAGAGCTTTTCGCTGGCCCTGTCTTGAGCCAGACGAATCCAGTTCATACCATCCCATCCTATTTCTCTAAGATATGTTTTAATATTATCCTCCCACCTATGTTTAGGTCTTCCTAGTGGTGTATTTCATTCCGGATTTCCCACCAAAGTCCTGTATACATTCCTCTTCTTCCCCATGCGTTTTACATTCCCTGCCCATCTCATCTTCCGTGACTTGGTAATTCTAATTATATTTGAGCTTAGATCATGTAGAGAAGCGGAAGGGTTTAATGCATTTCGGCGCCATCTTACTTCATTATAGTTAAATGTATGATGTCAGAAATATGTTAGAAGCTCCAAAACAGCTTCCACGACATCGCGGTACTTGTAAGGGGTGATTCGAATTGTGACGTAGAGAATGTCTGCTTGCCTGTTGAGTAAGTTGGCAGAAAATTGTGAAGTTGCAAGTCAGAACAACAACGTTGCTCTTCTGGACTAAATTATCTACAACACGATGCTGTCTGGTCCATAGTTAAGTTACGATCACATCCACCCACACGTGTATATAAGCGATCTTGACTGTTTTTTTTCCGGTAATATTCGAAAAAAAATATATAGAACGCACTATTATTAAAAATAATATTCGACAAGTGTGAAGTTCGTTATATTATTGAGTCAGTCAATGAATGGACTTCATATTGAATTTTGCGTTCTTTATTTATCCAGAGCATATTAGAAAATATATATTGTGGGTTATGAGACCATGTAATCGCGTAAGGGATTTCTGCCACTTTGAAATATGAGTTTAAAAATTTCATCACTTCTTTAATGATTCTCCAGATGTTAAAGAAATTACTGATTAATCATAACAATATTGGTTTGAGTAGTGTCTGATGGAGGCCTATATATGATTATGCAATGTGTTATTAGATGGATGTACTACCTTCCTTAGATGATCGGTTACCATTGTAATAATATATATTTATTAATTTCTAGTCCACTTTTCTTATAAAAATAAAAGTATGTTTAAGATGTCACTTTGCTGCATGTGTTTGTGTGTGTACTTCCCCTACTACTACAACTTTTGAAATGCTGAACCGATCTTTATGAGACTTGGTATGTGTATCATGCCACCTGAGGCGATCTCAACGACGTAATTCACAATTTCCTCTCGTCAGTAATACCAACAATGCAACTTCTCGAATTATTAAGGGAATAACCTTAATATTACATGAATGCCTGAAACCATTGTCATGAAAATGTATGTGGTTACCGTGCCATATGAGGCTACCTAAAAAGCGTACGTCATAGATGGTATTGTTTTATTGACTTCATTAGGTATACATACTAAAACTTTTTTCTACTTATATCAATTACTGTGATTTCAGTGGAAAGAAAATGGGCGCTCAGTTGTTCCCAAATCTCCTTTATATTTTTTATTACTGACATTGATATAAATCAATTCCTGTACTTTTTTATAACTGGGCTACTACTATAATAACAAACCCCTCATTTCGGACCCCCGTAACCGTTAAAACAATCTGAAAATTTTTCATCTCTCTACCAAAATTGTCAGACATGTTGTTGGTTGAGGCACTGTGCTACAAGCCGGAAGGTCGCGGGTTCGATTTCCTGCATAGTCTTTGGATTTTTGTAATTTACCTAATTTTTCCAACCTCACTATGGCCCTGGGGTCGATTCAGCCTCTAACAGAAACGAGTACCTGGAATCTATCTGGGGGGTAAAGGACGGCCGCACATAAGACCGACAACCTCACTGTCATCCTTGTGCCTATTATCTAGACAATGTGGGAGCCTCTACAGCCTGTTATAGGGACAGATTTACCTTTTTTAACCAAAATTTTAATTGGGGTATTGTGTTCATCGTGGACATAACGACGATATTTCAGCTCCTTAAAAAGAATATATTAAAAAAGAAGCCGTTCTATAGGCCTATTGAGTTCGTCCTATTACTTGGTCTTCAGTGTAGTTGGTAATTAAAAATTATTGACACTGTTGTATCAATAAATGCGGAAAGAAAAATGCAAGATGGACACTAGTAAGGGATTTGTAAACATCTTAGCAGACACGCAAAAGGCAGACTCAAAATCCAGAGGAAAAATTAATCAACACCAGTAACATAATTATGTACATCTCAGTATTGTAACTAGATGTGACACAGTTGTGTTAAAGTAGAACCAATAACTGGTGTACATAATGCAATTAGTTATCGCTTCAGATTAGCAATGATATTTGCTCCTCAGGATGATGTTTGTCCTCAAGGTAAACACAGCCTACTGAATTGAAAATATAGGCTGACACGAAGTGATATTGTGTATGCAAGGAGTTCATATAAAATGACAACCAAATAGTGTGGAATTGCACCAAGAATATACTGTACGTAGACCAATGTATCAGTAGAATAATAGAGTTACTGAATGTGGCATAACCTAAAAGAATTCAGATTTAAAAGGAGAAAGCAATTATTCTCCTAACATAAGCCAACTACCAGATACTTTTTTCAGCATCACAAGGTTACTTACAGAGAACAGTTACAAAGCTAAATCGAGTGCATCGCTACATAAATTCAGCAGTTGATATAGTGTTGTAAATTTATCATACAAGCAAATTTAATGTTTAAGGCTATTTCGAAGGTTTTTTTTTTCGAACTTCCAAGTTTAATGTGTCTATTGAGTTCCGGAAAATGGATCCGTTTCCTTCGTCAAGTAAACAAGACAGGAAAGAATATCTACGAGTACTTTGTCGGGTCCCTAGGCAGGACTACTTCGAGGTGTAAAAGTAATTCTCCCTAGACATTGTAGAGACATTATTTTCATATCCTCTTCTCTTGATAATGCAAATATTATCTATTTTCGAAAAATAGTAGTTTTAATAAATTTAGCGGTGGGCGAAGTCCGAAATAATATTCCTAAACTTTCGTCAAAGAACTTTATACTTACTAAATATACTATTTGCCGGTCACGGTAGCCGAGCGATCTAAGGCATGCACTGTCTTCGCTCGCTTGAAAACCGGGATCGTGGGTTCGAATCCCACTCAGGGCATGGATGTTTAGTTTGTGTGTGTGCGTTTTTCTGTGTTTGTGTACAGGTAGAGGCCTTGCGACGAGCTGATCATCCGCCCAAGGAGTCCTACCGAATGTGTAAGATCTAGAAAAACCCAAGTTCATGGAGGTAGGCCTAGATCCACTGGGGCTGTAGTGCCAAGGAAAAAATATATATATATATACTATTTAGTAACATCTGAAGATACTTCATCACTTTTACGATTCTCGAACATGAAACTTTGCAAACAATAGAAGGCAAGAAGTCTCTTTAAACGTCGCCGTGGTTTCCTTATCGATTCATCCATAGTGGTAAGGAGTGCGTCGTTTAACAGCGCAATCACGACGAGAGACGTGGTCGCTTCTGTTGGCATTGCAGTAGCGGTATATCGATTGTTCGCTCATGTGACTCGAAGTATGAATGAGGAAGTCTTCGATCTGGACAAAGATTTGCTCTTTCTGCCGCGACATGGAGAATGACAGGATACTAGGCTCTCTGAGGACAAAGTAGACTACTGGAAAAGCGAAAAGCTCTCTTTTCCCTCTTTTACCTACATTTACAGGTTGTTTCTGGACAAGAATCGCGGGCAGAACAGTTCAGCATTTCTCTTCTATATACGATCAAAGACATACTTTTCATTTTCATTATCCAGATCCATGACGCAGGGTTCCTTAATAGTTACTCAGCCAGCTAAGAAACCCCTTGCTGCCCTGGAACCTGCAACTCATTATAGAGTTCACAAAAGCCCTAAACGTGAATGCCACCTGCATAATCTATCTAAGGTTTATTTTAATATCACACTACCATCTACCGCCTCTGTGGTCTAGTGGTCAGAGTTCCTGGCTACAGATACAGAGGTCCCAGGTTCGATTCCCGGCGCTACCAGATTTTCTGAGAAGTAGTGGGTCTGGAACGAGGTCCAGTCAGCCTCGTGAGGATAATTGAGGAGCTATTTCAAGGAAATAGCGGCTCCGGTCTAGAAAACCCGAGATTAACGGCCGTGGGGATCCGTTGCGCTGACCACGTGACACCTTCTATCCGCAAAAGTTGGCGCTAACTTCGCCGACAAGCGACTGTCGTTCGGTCAGTATAGTTCGCTTGCGGAATACAGGCCACGATTTTTTTTTATTACACTACCATCTACACATAGTTTCGAATGCGGCATTTGCCCGGTAAATTCTTAAGGAGCCATATTTATTTCATAAGTATATTATTCGACCTGTAGGCATGTATACTGAACAGCTGAAAGCATCGTTAAATAAGCCATAAATTAATAAAAATAAAGGGTTATGCGATTAAAATTATTAAGCGTCCTTAAATTAAATTAATGTGAGCCTAATTAAATTAAATATAAGTAAACAAATATGATAAATTGCAGAAGCTTAGACTTTGGTGTAATGTAGGGTTTCCGTCCACGTAGGTGTATATGTGTTGTTATGTGTGAGGTTATGGACTGGACTCATCTGGCTCAGGATTGAGTCTAATTGCGAACTCTTTTGAGCATAATAATTATCCTTCGCTTTCGTGAAAGGCAGAAAGTTTCTTGACCATCTAAATGACTATCAGCTTATGAAGAATGACACCATTCCATGCTTTTAATAACGATTTGGAAATGAGTCTTCACTCGACTCTTTCGATAGATAGTTGGCTAATTTAATAGCACTTTTTCAACTTCATATAGGCAGATTAGTAGGTTAATTGTAAATTATTTTTCAAAGGGTTGAATACGGAAATGACCATGGCCTATTCAACGGTACTGCTCAGGTATTTCCCTGGAGGGACTGAGGAAGAACACGAAAAGCCTCAGTAAGAATTGCCTGGCCAACTATGAGCTTAAAATCTTTGAGGAAACATAAACCATATCAACAAGTTACTCTGTTGCAGGACCCATAATTTGCAAGTTGTAGTCATGCCTTTACAAGTTGTTTCTTGTTAGAGTTCTTGCTGCTGAGATACTGTTCTGTGCTGTATGAACAATGCCAATTCAATCAGCTCTTTGAAAGCGTCAGTTCGGTTGAGATGAACACTGTTCGGCACTTAGGTTAATGATGTTGGAGGCAGAAGACCAGTTCTCATGGTTGGAGTGTGACTTTCATAAGTGTCATCGCTTTGAGTCAAGACCGAGAGAGGCAGCAATATGTCAGCTTCTAGAATCCTGATGAACCAATTATGCCGTGGTTGGTACTTGTCACCACTGCACGCGCACTTCACCTTGGTTGATCCTGGTTCCGCTTAGAGTATGGCATTACCTTTTATTGTACAGTATAAAAACATTGATCGCTGAAAGACAGAAGGAACAATTTTTGGATGGTACGAGTATTTGATAATCGATTGCTTACTTTATTTTGACTCAGCGGCGGTAGTTGTTCAATATTATCTATCTCTCTACAGCCCTTTTTTGGTCCTTGGCTGCTTTTTCATTTTCTTGATCTTTTTACATAGTCGGCAGAACCCGTTGGACGGGGTTCAGCCCGTCGCAAGTCCACTACCTGCACACAGGACAGTACAAACACAGAATAAACGCACACAAACATGCATGCTTTCAGTGGGATTCGAACTCACAATCCCAGCTTTCGAGCGAGCGAAGACAGTTCATACCTTAGACCGCAAGGCCACTACTCGTATTAGCAGAGCAGAAAGTTCATAGTGGAATTCATGATGAAATCAAAAATTAACTGAATTTGTCTATTAGTCGTACTAATTCTTCTCATTTGGAAGATATGGCCATACCGGAAATAAACTATTACATTTCCTCGATAGCAGTCCTATTGTATAAGCAACTATAATTCAACTCGCCAGGGTTTCACTTGTGAAAGTGAGGTTGCCTTAAATAAAAGAGGTAAATATTCCACCTTTCAGCCAGGGGTTTTGTTCCATCCATATATTTGCATTAGTTTCCTTTGGTTGTTCATCGAACGGCTGACACGTCATTCACGTGTAACTCTCATTCGGAAGGCACCACGTTCGAATCCAGTCAACTGTCGGAAGAGTACAAGAAAATATGTTACGATTTATTCCTTTTACATTCATCCCGATAGTTAATTAGATACCAGCCTGCTGTATCTCATTAGATGCTACATAATCTCAGCTCTTGATATTGTGCCGTAAAATAAACAAATGAGTGGTATGCAAGATTTGAGGTTTTCAGGTCGGTTACTATGACGAAAGCCGTCTTCTGGGATGTGGCGTCGTGTAGATATTGTGTTAACCGACATTTCGGAGGAAAGTATCGACTCCATCTTCAGGGTAGAAGGAAAAATAAAATCCGCGAGCGAGGAACCAGCGTGAGGAGGTGCTGACAGACTAATGTCGAGTCGAATAAACCCAACTGTATAAGAGCAGGAAGAGAAGCGAAAGGGGCTGCATGGGAAATCAGTAGAGAGGAGAGGGGAAGGGTCTGTGGAGATGGACCCGTAGGTAGCCGGCCAGAGCATGTATAGCATATTGTGTCGGGAGGAGAAAGGCAAGGTTCTTTTCTTGCTCTTATACAGCTGGATTTATTCGACTCGACATTAGTCTGTCTGCACCTGCTCACGCTGGTTCCTCGCTCGCGAATTTTATCTTTATTCTTCTACCTGAAGAAGGAGGCGATATTTTCCTCCGAAACGTCGGTTAACACANAGTATCGACTCCATCTTCAGGGTAGAAGGAAAAATAAAATCCGCGAGCGAGGAACCAGCGTGAGGAGGTGCTGACAGACTAATGTCGAGTCGAATAAACCCAACTGTATAAGAGCAGGAAGAGAAGCGAAAGGGGCTGCATGGGAAATCAGTAGAGAGGAGAGGGGAAGGGTCTGTGGAGATGGACCCGTAGGTAGCCGGCCAGAGCATGTATAGCATATTGTGTCGGGAGGAGAAAGGCAAGGTTCTTTTCTTGCTCTTATACAGCTTGGTTTATTCGACTCGACATTAGTCTGTCAGCACCTCCTCACGCTGGTTCCTCGCTCGCGAATTTTATCTTTATTCTTCTACCTGAAGAAGGAGGCGATATTTTCCTCCGAAACGTCGGTTAACACAATATCTACACAGCGCCACATCCCATAAATCGGCTTTCTTCTAAATGAGTGGAAGTTTGCTTCATACTTTTAACTGGTAATGCGAGATTTGAGGTTATCACGGGGATTATTATAAACAGTAAAATCTTCTGGGATATGAAACCGTAAAACACTGAAATTTTTTCTGACGTTTTGGAAGAACAGGCCATCCTTATCTTCGAAGTCAAAGGGTAAGCCAAACAATAAACAAATATTGTGTTTTGTGCTTACTTTCTTGCTCGGATTTTTTTCGAACCTGAAAATGTAGGCTGTATGTTCCCCCGAAATATCAGTATACTTCTACAAATCTTCAGTGGACAAGTGTTATCAGTTATCACCCTTCAAATTCAGCCTTTATGTTCTTGCCTTCTCTCCTGCATACTCTCCTCTACAACGGGTTTCGGCCACACGGCCATTCCTACAAGTACGTAGCTACTGTTACTAAAATTGTTACACTGGCACTTAAATTTATTCTCGTGTGGAACACGTTGTTTCTTTAAATAAAAATTCTCTGAAGTCCATAAAGTGCTGGTACTTGCTGATCGCCAGCAGCGCGTATTGCCAACTGCGTATGGTATGTTTTTCTGGTGGTGTGTTGGTGTCGCTCCTTGTTAAGTTATCCTGGTAAGGAGCGACACCAACACACCACCGAAAAAACACGTAAAACAATGTTGGTAATGCGCGCTGCTCCCATTACATTATATTACATTGCATTCCCTAGATCCGAAGTTAGTAACAATTATTATAGGATGTGGAATATGTCATATGAATATAAAATCTTTACAGTAAACTGAAATTTTCACACAAGAAATCCCACGGCAACACAGTGGTTACACTTAAGTCTATTAAAAAATACAAGGAGGCTTTTGACTTTGCTCACACCTCTGCGCTCCACGACAACCGGTGCACCGCCGGCTGCGAAGCGCATACGAATTTTACCGATGAATCAATATGGCTGTTGGCCGATAACGTTCGGTATTAAGCAGTTGCAATTCACAGATCACAGGGGGTATTGAAAATGCTGTCCCTCTACATGTAGACACTCCTCGCATTGACGGAGCAGAATCTCGTTTGCTCTTTTAAGTTGTTCTGCAGGGATACTTGCAATTCCCATTCGAATATTTTCTTTCAGTTCTTCCTTTCTGGGGTTACTGTTGTAAACCTTTCCCTTCAGACAACTTCATAAGAAAGAATCACAACCATTAAGATCGGGTGAACGTGTTGGCCAAATACCACTGCTGATAATTCTGTCCCTGAAGACAGTGGACAGAACCTGCACAGATATATGTGCAGTGTGGTCAATAGCCAAGTCTTGCTGAAATCGGCCTTCTTCTGTTGACTCTGGAAGGAAATGCCCGAGAATGACCTCTACATATCTTTCTCAGTTAACTGTTTCGTCAAAAAAACACAGGTCCAGCAATCCTTGCACTTACAGCACACAACACAGCAACTTTCACCGGATGGAGCGGGGCTTCCTGGGTTAGATGTTGAGTCTGTGAACTGCAGTAGCGATTATTTCGCGTATTTATATATCTCTGCAAATGAAACTACGCTTCATAAAAAAATGTCAAATTCGGACCGCTCTCGCCTTCGACGGCAGGCTGTAGAAACCAAATGCAAATATGAACCCTGACAGCTGAAACGCGCGGGTAAAAGGCGTGGATTAATGTTGTTTTGTAGGGTCTAAGCTTCAGCAATTGTGTTTCTGTTCTCGCACTAGACTTTGGCACTCCAGTCTATTGGGCTGGAAGTTTTACACGTACTTATTTTCTAGGTGTATATTCAAGTCTGGCTCCTATGTCATCTAACTTTTTCTCAGTAAGCACTCGGCGCTCATGTTTTTGTTTCTTGCCTATGAAGAGTGTCTTTGATCTAAGTTTATTCACAAAACTGTAAATTGTTCGTCTGCTGGGAACCCTTTCATCACGAAATTTACTTCAAATTTTTCGCCGACACTTTCTAGCAGATCCGTACAGACCCATACTTCATGTAGGCGTCATACACAGATACACGTTGCTCTAAAGTATACCGCACCATGACGGAACACACTGCTCACTAATTGTAACTGTGAACTAATGACTAATGGAGGTGATGACTGCCATCCACTTCAGGCAAATCATAAACAAATTCCCACGCATGAACAATTGTGCTCGCCCTGAAATATAATGCAATCAAACTGTCCAAAAAGTTAATAACTTTCAAAGTCCAAACGTTATCTGCCATCAGGCATACTGTTTCATAGGCACAAACAATCTTGGAGAGCTGAGACAAAACATTAAAATATTAGAAACTGCACACATATGTCATGTCTTAGCTCTCGCAGATGGTTTATCCTGTGCTTTTCTTTTATACCCTAACTGGTGTTGGTACAGGTGTCCAGAGATAAGGACTAGCTCTATCGATTGGCCCCATCTGAGTAGCTTTTACCTACAGACGGAGACAGAATAAAGTCTCTGAAACGTTATGATTTAAAATAAAAAATTATATCGAGTAATATACAGAATCATAATATTTGTAAAAATAAAGACGTTTTGTTTGGACGGTGAAAACACTTATCCACTGAAATTTAATATTAACGCACCATGATGCTGAAGTACAGAATTATAACCGTACCCAACTACACGGCATCACATCTCAGAAGACAGCACTCTTCGCTTAACTGTTACATTTTCTTAGATTGTTCGGACAGGTAGGCCTGTAGGATGAGAAGTGAAAGGCTCCGTAAATAAGTATGGTAAGGAAGACTTCTTGGGGAGACGAGTGCGTATAGGATATTGGTGGGAAAGCCAGAAGGAAAGAGACCACTGAGAAGACCAAGGCGTAGGTGGGTGGACAATATTAAAATTGATCTTAGAGAGATAGGATGGGATGCTATTCATTGGATTGATCTGGCTCAGGATATGGACCAGTGGAAGGGGTCTTGTGAACACGGTAATGAAACTTCGGGTTCCATAAAATGCTGGGAAATTCTTGAGTAGCTGTAGAATTGGCGGCTCCTCCAGAAGGGCTCAGCTCCATGAGTAAGGCCCCCATACACACACAGTTTGGCCTCCAGTTCGGCCTGCAAAGTTGAAGACTGAAAGGCAAAACTGACGTGTGTGGTGCCGCCGGCCGGCCATTCGTTTGGACTGTGGGAAACCCGTCAGTCCGTCAGTTCTGCCTGCAGGACCGTAGCACGTGACGTGTGTGACTCAACATTATAGGCTGGAAGACCTTGATTGTGGCATGAAGCCTACCGCTTTATCTGCGCGTGTATGGGGAGGAAAGGGAGGGGGTAAACTGTCACAGTTTTGCCTGTAAGGTCGATCGGAAGGCCAAACTGTGTGTGTATGGGGTGCCTAAGGAAGACATTTTGGAAAGGGACAGAGAGATCTAGACAACCCTGGGAAGATTATATCCAGAATATAACCGCGGAGGACTAGGATGGAAGGAGGCCAGAATCCATGACAACTCACAGGAGACGTAGGGATCCTTGCAACACCTATGTGCAGTTAGAGGAAGAGACTTAACCAAACAAAGCAAAACAAAGTGAAGTTTCGAATTTATTTTTTATGCTCAGGATGTACGATTCTTTCTAATTTTCCGAGTGTTCTTCAATTATTCTAATAGATACTTTCTGTTCGAAATTCAAGATTTGGATCGTATGCGAGAATTTCGCTTCTCTCAGTCACTCACTCATTCGTTCGTCCATATGCCCTTAATCACTCACCCAGCCATCACACACCCACCATTACATTCGCTCACTCATCAATTTTTAAATAATTTTCATCCACCCACTCCCACAGTCACTCTGTCAGTCACTTTACCACACATAAGCACTTATACACCCACTCAGTCACTCACTTACCCACACTCTAAAATGCTATGTTGAAACGAATTAAGTAGTTTGCCAGGTTCTCTTTGCTCAATAGACCGAAAAGCACTGCTGCTGGTTACGATTCGATTCTTCTTCTCGACTTATTCGTCGTGACTGGTGATTACTAACTGCCTTTGGGGTCAACTAAAGCCATTGTTTGAATCGCAGTGATCATATCACATGAAAACGATGTGTAGGTATAGTTAGTGCCTCGTAACTTTATCCGCGCGGAGAGGTAAACGCTGTTGTGGAGCACGCGACGTTGTACGATTGCTGTGGTGACGTTCAGAGCTACTCCCCGAGTGGAAAACATTGCCTACGGAGACCAGGAGTAGATACACAACGTACTATACACCTGACCACACTCCAAGACGCTACATTCCAAACTGGTAGTACCCACGCTGACGTAAGCTGATAAGACTGCTCCCCCAGCTCCGCAAGAGATGGTATGACCCCTCTACCACTGCTAGAGTTCCGGGGAACTAACAGTATAACAGTTACAGCTCAACAGAAAGGTGAGGAATTGTTCCCTTTGAAGGTAGATTACCATTCCGACATTCACGTGGGAGGTGGTGCAATGCTAGAATCGGTGATTTTCCGGGTAGTAGTCAGGTTGTTACACCTGCGCTAACCTATCTCTGATTGACGTGACTCTAAATTTGTTAGCGAGGGTTTCCGGCCGAAAATCTTTATGGAGAAGTGTTCAAAATGTTGTTGTAACTTATTCCTGAAAATTACACTGACTGTTTTATTGGTATTCGCGTCGATAATTACCTGTTAGCTACTAAATGCTGTTGCTGTGTCTGTTACACATTTCACGGTGGTTGGTGCACCCGGCTGGGCGGAGGGGAGGGGCACGGACAACGCGTTGCTCATTTGTCAAGCTCAGCAGCCTCACTGATGGATCGAGTGGGATGATGTATGAATGTGGATTTGGGAATTAATCTCTGTAGCATCAGCTAGGATCCTCGTGCAGGACAGAGACAGACAATGGCCCCTGCGGATTGTATTTCTCCCTTATATTGTATACCACCTCCCTGCTTCTTCATTAAATTTGTTCAAAGTTAATTAAATACGTTCGACTGGAATTAACTTTGTCTATTAATAAACTGGAATAAACAAAATTTCAGTTATTAACATCTTGAGCATTTGGAGAAATACAGATGATTAGCACCATTGTTCGTAGTGTATCAGTTTATTCTGGTTTGAAGCTTATACAGCGTAAAAGACGCGTTTTCAGACTGTGTAGCTAGTAACAAGATTATTCTTCAGCGTAACATAAGAACTGGATATTAAAGAACAGAAACATAGAGAAACTGTCGAGGAACTACACGAATTCAATAAATTGTATGCCTGTAAACTTGTGATAATTCAAGTCATGGAATAACGGTTGATTGAATATTAGATTCTTAATTACGCTTTTTCAGATGAACGAATTATTAGTAGTAGACTGAGAGGGGAGATGATCATGAACCTCGAAAGATGTGGTACTATTCCAGTATTTCTCTGGAAAAAGTAAGAGAAATTTTAGAGCAGTCGGTAGCCCGACCAGAATTTCAATTCTAGAGCAACCTGCTCGGTGCTGAACGCTTCTTAAAATCTGCCGCCTTCTTTCGTGTGTAGGTAATGTTGAAACTTTTTCTTTTTGCTGGATCCGTTTGTCTGTATGACGATGGGTTCAGCGAAAGGCATCCAGAGATATGGACGCACTCGTGTTTTGAGAATGATCAACACCTGTGGCTGGTTGAACTTCAGACTTCCCGTTCAACAGCAAATTTATTTTCCCCTTGGGATATCATTCCCTCAAACTAGTGAATCTCTTGTCATGTTTTCGGACCTGTTACTGCAGTGTAGTTGAGCGTGTTACAGGCATCACAGCGTTATATCAACGTATCGATAGTCCACGGCAGTGTCCATATGACGTAATTTTGAATCGGGTGGTCGAAGAAGATGCGATGTCCTAGCCGGGATTCGAAACTAGAATTTATTAGACTAAAGACTATGGACGTCGGTGCATCCATGCAATGGGGGCGGTGGAAGGGGTGGAGCTATGCCTCACTTTGAATCAAATAAGATATTATTATTGACAAGATGGCGAATGTTAACAATATGAACATTCTCTCAGTTGAACTTCGTCGGTTTTCATTGTATTTTGGGTAGTGGCAACACTACGATATATTCAATATGGCTGCTCCGTTCGTGGAATGCATGAAAAGAGGAAACTGTTGTGTGATCCGATTTTTGTGGTCACAGTGTGTGACACCAGCATGGCGGAATTGCTGTGAACCCAAGGGAAGCTTACGAATGTTGATACGCGTTCTGTGTGGCCACCGACTGTAACAGCTCGATCAGCATATCCGAGACAACCTAAGAATCAGCAATGTTAGCATTTTGTCTGAAATGAACATCAGTCTTGGAAGGATACATTTCACGAATGAGATGAGTTTCAGCGGAGAACATTTTATTCTGATGGAATGAGCAAACTTTAAGGCTGTTAGATCAAAAACTTTGTAAATCATGAAGACTGAAATAAAAATATATGAAACTTATAATAAAAGTTACTTTTAATGTTTTCCTACCTTTGAATAATCAAGCGTTATTACTTTTATTTCCCACACATCTATACTATAATTTGACTGCGGACAAAATTGTCGACATCATAGCTTTCATCTTCAGGAAGTACATAGTTAAACTATGTAAGTCTGAGATTTGACTTTGAAACATTTCCTAATATGGTCTGACTTAACCTGTAGGCCTGAACACGATTCTAATAATAGGAATACAGCAGTAAGAGGAGGAGGATTACGAATGCGGCTGAGAGGTGAGCTCTTTCTTGTACTATTTTAAAGAGTGAGATCAATTTTGAGCAGATATATGTGCTCCCTCTAGTCCCAGTTTATCTTTACAAAAATATTGTTATCATATCCGTAATAATTATTACGTATAATCGTATTAATGATATATATATATATTATATATATATATATATAATGATTATAATCTTACAAGTTACTGGAAGGTTCGTTTGATTGTGAATAACAGATATAATTGTCTTTTAGGAGAATAAAGACACTCAGCACTTTATTCTGGAGAAAGTTACATCATGCTGATATTGAAAGAAGACATTTCTATACGCGAATTTCGATAAATTCATAGGTCTTTCTAGAATATATTTTCAGGTGCGTAACTGCGATACTATAGAGTGAAACTGTTCGAACAAACATTATTCGGGCTTCGGAACGTATTAATCAGTTCGACACACGCTGTTTAAAATATTAATACAGGTACATCTGGGAAATACCTTATACAATACAATCAGTTATATACAATCAATAGCCATCACGACAAGGAACGTAATAGATCCAACATCAGAGGACGCCGAAGAACAACAAGACCTTCAAAAGTGAAAGTGCAGTCAATGTGATGAGTTGAAGTTTATTTCATGAACTTTTTAACCAAGTGGTAATAATATAACTAGCTACAGTGAACTAAATTTTAAATTTTAAATTTTAACTTTTAACATTTGTATTTAACTTATATTTTATAAGAAGAACTTGACACATATTATTTGAGCGTGGACCTGAACAGGATACAGGATCAAAATAAGTGGAAAAACGAATGTGATTGCGTGTGATTGTGCAACTGTGTTCGTACACCTGAGGATGACCTCTTGAGGTCGAAACATGTAGTTTGACAGTAAATAAAAAACGTGTTGTGTGGTCGGTAAAATTAACTCTAATATTCAAATATCTTCCTACTGATCATCCGTATTAACCTCATGTTTATGCTCGTATTAACAATATTGATAAGAGAGGACAGGGTCATGGCCCACTTTGAACGCTGTCTAAACCATTAGAACATTCACAGACCTTATACCAATTAGTCTAGGTTTTCGCGGCATGGATTCTAAAGTGCATTAACACTAATGCTGAGAATATTGTGGCGTGTAGAACTTTTGCTGGGCGGAGACCTTAAAAAGAACAACCAGTAAAACCGTTGCTATGCAATAGATGGAAAGGCAAATACCGGTTTCCATGCAACGGTCGAGGTATTGTTGGACTATAACAATGGAAATTTTGTTATCTTTGTAACTAAGATGACGTTGTAGCATAAGATACGTAAAATAGACATGATCTGCTATGTAAAGCATGTACTAACTGAGAACATGTGTGTAGTGCAAAATAACAGTAACATGTTATATGT
Organism: Cryptotermes secundus; assembly: GCF_002891405.2. Classification (NCBI taxonomy): domain Eukaryota; kingdom Metazoa; phylum Arthropoda; class Insecta; order Blattodea; family Kalotermitidae; genus Cryptotermes; species Cryptotermes secundus. The sequence continues at coordinate 236,692 of NW_019734334.1, forward strand.
GCGAAATGTTCACTTGACGAAAGGCTAAGCATATTCCATCTTCTCCTCAGAGAGGGTGATTCATAAGGACTATTACCGCAAGAGTTCAGCCGAAAAAATTCTGTGGTCGTGGGTCTCAAGGGGCTTGACGCCAAGATGAATTGATTGGCAGTAAACCGCCAGTCGTAAAGTAATTTTGACTTTAACTTTGACAACGAATTAGTTGTTGGTTAATTAGAGTTGTCGGCAGTTCAGTTGAAAGTCAGCCTGTGAAGAGAAGACTAGGATGTTGGTGTGAAATGAACGCCAGCCAGGGACCCAGTCAGTTGAGTTGTAAGTTGACAAGAGTTCTCCATGGGCGGCTGTGATAAGAGGATCTGCGCGCGGGAAGTTGAAGAATCTCCACTGTTAGAAGCCGTTGCTAGGAAACTGTTAGTGGAGACTGAAATAAGCTGAGGACACTAGTCTGTGTGTGTCACTGATCTGTAAAGTGTAGTTCCGAGTGATATGTGTAAGTAGTCAGTAAATAAAATATCCTATCCATACTCCGTCTATAATTACACGCCCCTAAGTACGTGACAGTATTACGATGTCCATTCTGGCATTTATCAAATGAAGTGAAATGAAACTAACTCACTTTATATACGTATCATAATTTTCCTTACCATGTTTTCTATTGAATATGCGTGATAACAATGGATAATGTGATATACAAAATAACGAATGGCATTCCAAAGAAAATGCTGAAAATCAAATTAATTAAAATCTGCCATATCTTTGGAAAGGTTTATGGGAAACGTGATAAAAGTCCGTTAATGGCGTTTTTGAAACTAGGCTTCGTTGTGAATAAGCATGACTGAAAATTGAAATTGCATGACAACTTTCAGTGGAAATCTCCTGTATCAGATTTCAACAAAACCTTTGAAATGGTTCCTGGAGTACATGAACGTCTTTATATAAGCTGTGGTCTATTCTGGATCAGAATGGCGTCAAATTGGGTCTGTCAGACAACTTTTGGTGGAAGCCTCTTGCATCAGATTTCATTCTGTGGTAATTAAGCACAGAGATAACTTCATTTTAATGAGATATGTATGTCATATCATTACCAATTTCGTCTGTGCACAAAGAGCTGTTGAGGAAGAAACTGATAAACGTTCAGTTTGACCCTCATGTAAAAATGGTTTGTGTTAGACTGTTGAATCAAACGAAATTTGCAAAGCAACATTTTTTGTAGATCTCCAATGCCGTATTTGGCAAGTGTTTCTAGAGACATACGTATGAATGGACAGATGCACACAACTTCCCCATCGTGCAATAATTTTATGCGAGGAACTGATAGCCTTTAGTGCAGAGCATTTAATTTAGCTTGTACCTGCTCACAGCTGAGGTGTTTTTAAATTTAACGTGTCAAGTCTGTAGCAGGTCGTAATGTAATTTGTACTTAATATTTTTTGAGATATTGTCTTCAGTTAAGTACTGTGTTATTAAGAATGATTTAGTTTACCTGCATAGAAAATCCTGAAACATCCAAATTTAAATCACATTTTGTTTACATACATATGAAACAGCTGAATATTTTCACATGTTTTGTTAATTTTCATTTCTTTTGGGGAGCGAGGGAGGGAATGTGTTCCACTGTTGGTGCAGAAGGTATAATTACAGAGCTAAGGTATGATACACATTCTTGCTGTATCAAGAAACACTTGTGGATTGCTTGGAGTGAATATATTTATCGGTGGACAGATTGTACCGCATAAACATTTCTGTTGCAGAAAGATATATTTTTCAGTGGGTTCATCTTACTGCCCATACTTGGTAGCCGCACTTCTTGAATATGTCAGTGCAAGCAGGTAGTATTTAAATCCTCCCATTCTGAGAAAACAGGAAATGCTGTATAATGCCATTGAAATAGTTTCGTTATTGGTAATAAGTTTCAGGAACTGGAAAAAAATCAATCACAATAAATGTTTTCATATCATTATTTTCTAATTGAATGAATTTGTATGTGATTTTTGTTTAGCATAATTTCATGTTTTTTTTTTTAATGTTGATGAGGTAGGCAGAGGCATTCTTGGAACATCTTGAGATATTTATGATAAAATAGGCCAGAAGTGGCCGCAGTACAAGGGACTTAGTCCCACCCCACTAGCAATAAAAAATAATATTCCTTTCTTTACTTACATGTACTTTTTATTGCTAGTGGGGTGGGACTAAGTCCCTTGTACTGCGGCAACTTCTGGCCTATTGTACCAGCCCCGGATGATAGGTGAGGGTGATTGTGGAACAATTGGTGGAATGAAGATCAGCCCGGGAAATCGAAGTACTCGGAGAAAACCTGCCCCAGCGCCACTTTGTCTACCACAAATCCAACTTGACCAGACCCGGGATCGAACCCTGGCCGCCGCTGTGAGAAGCCAGCGACTAACCCCTTGAGCTATGGCGCGGCTTACTCGTGCGTTAGTTTGTGTTATTTAGTGTGTAAATTTCACTTCTAAACGTATTTGTATTCCGAATAACTTACAGTAAGCATTATTTGTATGCTTGATCTTTAGAAACAGCTCACGGTTTCTCCAGCACCACGACAACGTGATACTATGTTAACGAGACTATAGTATGGAGTAGATTACTAAGAGAAGGAATTAAACGAAAGAATATTAATGTTCCCTGAAGATCCAAAGTTAGATGCATATATTTTTATTCCCGAAGACAACTGCTCGCGGGACGGAGTCGTGAAACACTTCTATTTGTCGTATAAAGGATCGATTCCAATGCACATCTGGACCATGTACTTCAAAAATAAACTCCGTGAAGTTTATAACTTCTGCTCCTCTCTCCGCCTTACTGCTGCAAAGTATGGTTGCCAAAATCATGAGAGGAGAAAGAAAAAATAAAGGACATGGAGGATTCCATTGTATGTAAGAGACTGATGTAATGAAGTTCTTTGTTTGGATAGAAAGAGCAAGGGAAGAAGAAATAAAGAAAGGATCTAGGAATGGGTTGTAACTGGCTACCAAATACAAAACCAACCCTCTCCTTAAGAGCATCTCAGCTATTGAAATGTAGACCACCAAACCCCTCAAGGGGAGACGCAAATAAAAATGATGAATGTAATGATTTTAATTAAACCCACTAGTTCACCTACTATAATTGCCAGACCGGAAGACTTTGATTATGAGTGTACCTTCACAGCCTAGACTAGAGAATTTAACAATTTTATATTTTTTCTCGAAGTTATTTTATTACCTAATTTTGCTTATGCCTTAGCTTTCTGGGTTCTGTATTTGTGAGCAGTTTTACAAATTGCCTAATTTGTCTATTGAATTTGAAGCTCCCTTTCTTTTATTCCACCTTAGGAGGCTACTAGAGGACATGAAATGATACCATGATTCGTTATTATCACGTAGAAACCGTATAACCTTAGCTAAATTCGAAACTCGAATTGAAGGCTACTATCGAGCTAAATTTATCTCGTTTGTTCATATTTCTTTTTAAAACATGGTACCTCTTTAGTAATATTTTAGGTACATTTCAACATGATTTTGGCATGAAATAATTCTTGAGCATATTGCCCGGCCTAAAATAAAGCACTAAATTTATACGAAATGGATTTTTTGTTTCACTAAAATAATACTAGGAGGTATTTATATAGTACGAGCAACAACATGCTTAGTCACGAGGTGTACGAAAAAGACCAGAGTAGTTCACATTATCTATGAGCTCCAATTTAGCAGCACAGTGTTTACAAATACCGGTAGAGGGGATGACCATCAGCACCCTATTCAGTACTGGAATACTGGAGGTGTATAATTATATGCTTTATTTTGTGACTGGTAACAGCCACACGTATCCTGTGCGGATGTGAGACCTTAGCTTATTTAAGATTACGTCACTTGGGTCAGTATTTTGTGGAACCAAGTGACTATTTCGACGTCCCCACGTACTGAGGGGATAATCAGAAGGGGAGGCACAATAGATCACTGTTGGTCGCGGTGCAGGAGCCAAGAAGGCCCACCCCTTATACATTCATTCATTCTTTGTGACTGGTAAACGAAATAATATGCATTGTTTCCTTAAAAAACAAATGGAATTAAATCAAAGAAAAGCATCATCGTGGAGCACTTTCATCTGTATGTCCGTCTTTATATCTGTCTCTCTTTATGTGCTGATGACATAACTCGAGAACAACTTCACGGATTTTAATGAAATTTATTGTCGGAAAGGTTATCTGAAATTTATCAACATTCCAGTTTAGGTTAAACTAAATAAAATAACAGACATTCTATACTCATGAGTTTCTGCGTCTGCATCTGGATATTTCTTTACGCACATTTCGGAAAGAGAAGCATTCCAAACAGAAGTTGTAAAAGGAAGTGAGTACAATTTTGTGGCCGACAAAATCGTTTCCCAGTTCTTAAGGGGTTCAACATGATTAAACAGAAAATGTTGCACTAATTATAATTTCCTAACTTGTACTCAGCAGTCAATGCTGCTCTTCCGAACAAATGTAAAGACGTAAGATTTGAGGCTTTCACGGCGGTGACTATAAAGAAAGCAGTCTTCTGGGATTTGGCACCGCGTATATGTGGTGTTAACCGACGTTTCGGAAGAACGTATCGCCTCCATCTTCAGCTGCAGCCATTTGCTCAGGCTGGTTCCTCGCTCGCGGATTTTTACCTTGAAGATGGAGGCGATACATTCCTCCGAAACGTCGGTTCACACAAGACCTACACGGCGCCACATCCCGGATGACAGCATTCTTCATTTCTGACCTTATCTGAATAAGTACTTAAACTATTTTGTCATATTGCAGTAAGCACTCCTACATGGATATTAGCATGTCAGCATAATTCTTTCTGCCGAACACACCCGTTGAGTGCACACTGCAAGCTTTACACCCAAATTGCGATAAAGATTTATTACGAAAGGCGAATAAAATATGAGTTGTATTTCAGGTTGTCACATTACTACGAGTATTTATTGCACACTTCCGCTTTGACTTTTTATTACATAAGTGGAGAGCTAAAACCACATCGAATTAATTTTTCCTTTCTGGACAGAAATTAATTTTCAAATATACAGTGTGTCCAGGTTCTGTCAGGACTGTGTTCATTAAAAATACAAGACGTGAATTATTTTCAAAATTTCACTCCTTTTATTCAAAATAGTCTCCTTCTGAATCAATACATAGCTGTAATCGATTGAAAAGTTTTAGAAAACAGTCACTGTACTCCTTTTGTGGATGTGTATGTGATGTTTCTGCTGCACATTACAGGAAACGGTGCTTTTTGGTTTGGAAACAACACTTCTCTGATCGAATTGCTTTTAGCCGTCGTGCTATAGTATAACTCTCTATTCACTGTTCGTATGTACTGAATTCATTCCCTTGTAGATGGGGCTCAGTATGAAATACTATGGTTACACGTATCTAGGTCGAATTAAACCCAAACCCTTTAGACTGCCTCAATCCCACAATGCTTCATTACCTTCGGTCTTTGTCTGTTTCTTCTTCCTCCCTCTAGGCCTATCGTTTTGTCTCTGTTCGTTTCTTTCTGATAATTTTTTCTCTGAAAATTTCGTCTTTTGTTCTGAGTTGTATGGTCACGAAGAGCAGTGATACTAATTAAATGGCATTGAAAACGTAAGAAGACCAAAACCATGCTCAGGTTGTGCGAGTTGCCCATGGTTTCTTATTAGTCAAAGTGGTACTTCTTCACGGAACTTACCTCAAGCCCCCTTTATAGAATAATTAATTTTGGAAGCATTTATTTTAGCACATTCTAAAGGGCTCTCGCGGTGGTGTACAACACTCGGAATTGCCAAGTTTTCGGACTTTGATTATCATCCGCTATTCTAAAAACTAGAAAACGCAACGTTTCGGAAACAGACGCCTTACCCGAAATGTTTTGTTTTCTGGATTTTAGAATACCGGACGATGGCAGAAGTCCGAAAACCGAGTACTTCTGAATTATATTAGCATTCATCAGAGCAAAGGTTCCTTATTTTTGGTAGGGCATTTCCTCGCTAAAGATATCTCGGCATTATTATAACTGTGTTTAAACAATTTCAAAATGCTAATATGAAAGAAAATATAAATATCAGGTTGTGAAAAAATAATTAGGATAAATATTAAATGACAAAGGGTTGGAAAAAACTGCGTAATACTTATTACTGGAGGAAAACAACCAAAGATAGAGAAATTGCTGGCGCATATCATACATTAGAAAGGTGAGAAATGCATACAGAATGTTAGTCTGAAAACTATGAAAGATGTAGAACTTGAGAAACCTGGTCATAAATGAGAGGGTAATAATAAAGTAATATTAGGGAAATAGGCCGGTCACGGTAGCCCAGCGGTCTAAGGCATGCACTGTCTTCGCTCGCTTGGAAGCCGGGATCGTGGGTTCGAATCCCACTCAGGGCATGGATGTTTGTGTGCGTTTTTCTGTGTTTGTGTACTGGTAGAGGCCTTGCGACGAGCTGATCACCCGCCCAAGGAGTCCTACCGAATGTGTAAGATCTAGAAAAACCGAAGTGAACGGAGAAGTTCATGGAGGTAGGCCTAGGCCCACTGGGGCTGTAGTGCCAAGCAAAAAAGAAAATTAGGGAAATAGGGACCGCGGCTGTGATTCTGTGGTTAGAGTTCCTGGCTACAGATCCAGAGGTCCCTGGTTCGTTTCCTGGCGCTTCCAGATTTTCTGAGAAATAGTGGGTCTGGAACGGGGTCCACTCAGCCTCGTGAACATAATTGAAGTGCTGCTTGAAGGGGAAAGTAGCGGCTCCGGTCTAAAAACCCGAGATTAACGGCCGTGGGGAACCTTTGCGCCGACCACGCGACACCCTCGATCCTCAAAAGTTGGCACTAACTTCGCCAACAAGCGGCGGTCGCTCGGTCGTCATAGTTCGCTTGCGGATTACAGTTTGTTTTTAGGGAAATAGTGTCCGAAGATGCAGACTGGATTCGTCTTTTGCAGTGTAGATTGCACAGACGAGCTCCTTGAACATGACAATAAATAAACCTTCGGCTTCCATAACAGTTCAAGGGGTTGTTATCGGTATTTCGTCTCCACAACTTCAATATATAATGATGTATTATATATGTACTTATTATTGCTGTATATTTCGACAATAGAGATCATTTTGAGGCAAGTAATACTTTCATTAATGCTTGTTACGAATATGCGTGTTATGAAATATTTACAAATACTGTAGACACACGACTATAATCAATGAACAGTTGTGTAATATCATTGCAGATTATTAAAAGCAACGTGCTCTGCGACATTATTGAAACGGATACTGTTGGAGTGTGTTGACTTTTTACAGCTTATTTGACTACTCCTTCAGTATCTCGGGCTATATAGAGTCGAATGACAAGATATTATTAGTGAGCATGAATTGGAGTTACTGTCCTGGCATTTGTCTGTTAAATAGTTTCAGTATAAATATTTAGATGTGAACATAGATGTAATCCAAAGTTTCGTCTCACACTCGTATATAGAATGCAGTCTGTGAGTCAGAACTATATTATAGAATACATTGTGGCAGAATAAACGTGTTGCGCCCTTGCACGAAAGCTGTCTCATAAGATTCTGATCTTATGAGAAGAGGGTTTTTTCAAGCTTTACTAAAGTGAATATTTTCATATTTTAAATGTTTCCAAACCTAGAGGTTTGTGAATCTATTTCTGTCAGACTACAATAAAAATATAAAAATAGTAAATTTATCCCTGACCTTATCTAATTGGGCACTACGCCATGAAGACGTATGGGGGAGTGGATGTATAGATCCACGTTTCCTTGACCTCGGCAATAGTTGGAGATGAGTGGTTCGCTTCACGGCCCGGCCGCTTTACTCTCGGGGAAAGACCCCCGGTACCCATTGGATAGGAGACTGAATGGAACCCATAACCTGTCTGGACTACTTTAACCTATCAGGACTCGAAATCCGACCCCTCTGTCTTTCATCCCGTAGCTAGTCGTTATACCGACTGCGCTACCCCGGCAATTTTAATAGTAACTTTGCTTCTTATAAGTATATAAGGGAAAGGCCCGTTGAAATCAACGGGAAACTAAAAGAAAATATTACTAGGGGAGTTCTTCTTTTGTATTATCTCATTCCAGAGAAACGCAACTGCAACTTAGAATGTTATTATCCCGAAATATTCAAATTCAAAGGTTTGTTATAATAAGGAGACGTGGGATTGTTGCAGCTTTAGGCAGTAACATTACTGTTCTTCAAAAACTGCTTATGGCTACTAAGTCACTAAGCAAGTGAGATGTCAGGAAAGACTACGTATGTAATTTATTTTACACACTGCATTAAAAAAATAATTTCAGTGTTCAGGAAATAACCATATTGTGGCATGACAGCCTGAATAGTGGAAACTAATCTTTGTTAATATTCGTTGTCTCGGAAACATTATTATTACCGAACCGTTGTCTTGAGTAGACGTCAGTTGTTAGACAACGCTCAGTGATCATGTTTCCGAGGTAACCAATATTAACAAAGAGTAATTTCCGTTGCAACGAATAGCAGCGAACGAGTCGTTGCTAGGTAGCAAGAAGCTAAACAAAGTCATTCACATGACAACACAGAACAACGGAGGAACTGTTCGGAATGGTGACTTCAATCCCGACCTCGTGGTGGTTATAAAAGGCAGTGCATTCGTGAATTGTAGCCCCACAGAAACAAGACCGTTACTATCAACTTTTAATAAATATCTGGTCATATTAATATTGATCTGGTCATGAGCTCCAGATGGGGCTCGACACCAAGACTTACTGACTGACTTACTGTTTATCTTAATCTGTCTAGACAAATATCTTAATATTGGCCATGACGCTATCTTCAAAGCTCTTCTGTTCTCACGGATTAGAAGCGTTAATAACAGAAGAATCAAGTTTTTGTGCATAACCCGAATAGTCATTTAATTCGAGTACGTATAAATCCCAATGAGGTAACAGACTCAAAACTTCGACGTTGTCGTTTAATTTTCTGGCCAGTCTTCACGGAAGTTTCAAGATGGAAAGACAATTTTGTCCACATTTCAGAATGCATCCGTCTTTCTGTTAGGACTAATTGATGTTTACCATGCTACTACTACTACTACTACTACTACTACTACTAATTCTGCTGTTGCTGTCATTGGTATTATGTGGACACATGTGTGTATTGTGTAATGAAAGAAATATCAGTAAATTATATCTCTAAAACTACTAATACTATTACTACTACTACTACTATTACCACCAGAACTACCATCACCATGACTGCATTTTTATTCTTATTATTATCATTATTATTGCATTTTATGATTATACAGCAGTCTGTTTGATTTTACATTTAACATGGAACCTTTGGTACATAATTGGAAACTTGTTTTTTAAAGAGGGGAATATTATTTTTGTCAGATGATTAAGTTTTATAAACGCCATAGTACCTTGAACTCTCCTGCGATCAATAGCGATATAACCTGGTCAGGTTTCAACAGTATCGTGTCCCAATTATGCTTCATACTAGTTGTCAAGCAATGAATGAGACAAAAGCTGTATTTCACCCTTTGTTGTCAGCCTTGTGGAAGAAGATACCTGTCGTACTGCATGTATGTGCGAGCTGACACGGACCTCGTGACCAGAGGGTTTACCGATCTGACCGCACATCGCGGCGTCAGGCCGGTCTCCGCAGTAGCGCATATCAGTTCAAGCAACCAGGTTCATTACGGCCACATGCCGACCGGAATCACCACATACAGCATCTGTCTCTCTTGTTTCTATGCACTTCTATAGCCGAATGTTCGGTTTCTGAATCAGCCGTCTGAATTTCGTCGTTTCTTTACATTAAGCTCACATTTACTTAACACACTTCTCCTGACACAGTTGGCTGCGATGATGGAAAATGTGGTGATTATGAATTATATTTTGATTGATATTCGAAAAGAAATGGTTAGTGTATATTTTATGGTAGGGCACGCGGTAGTGTAGTTGGTTGAGGCACTATGCTACAAGCCAGAAGGTCGCTGGTTCGATTCCCGATGAGGTCATTGGATTATTTTCAGTTTGCCTAATCCTTCCAGCCGCACTATGGCCCTATGGTCGACTCAGCCTCTAACAGAAATGGGTACCAGGAATCTTCCTGTGGGGTAATGGGCGGCCGGCACGTAAGGCTGACAACCTTACCGCCATCTGTGAGCCAATTTCCTAGAGAAAATGTGGGAGCTTCGACGTCTCACTTCCCTATGGGCCTTCACGGCCCGTTACAGGGGTAGCTTTACCTTTTACCTTAACAACAATCCTTCTTGCACTTACAGCACACCAGACACCAACTTTCACTGAATGACATCAGCAATTGTGTTGCCGTTCTTGCACTATACTTTGACACTCCAGTCTCTTGAGCTAGCCATTTCAGTGATCTTTGAGGTGTATGTTCAAGTCTGGCCCCTATGTCGTGTATCTTCTCCTCAGTAAGCACTCGGCGCTTAAGAGTCCCGTTGTTCTAAGTTTATTCGCCAAATTATGAATTGTCTATCTGCTAGGAATCCTTTCATCGCGACATTTCTGTCGGCAATTTCTATTAGATCCATATTTCACATGGTAAAGTAAAGTAAAGCTACCCCTGTAACAGGCCGTGGAGGCCCATAAGTTGTGAGGCGTCGAGGCGCCCACATTTTCTAGACAATAGGTTCATAGATGGCGGCAAGACTGTCAGCCCTACGCGCCGGCCGCCCTTTACCCCCAAGATTATTCCAAGAATATTCCTGGTACTCATTTCTGTTAGAGGCTGAGTCGACCCCAGAACCATAGTGCCGCTGGAAGGATTAGGTCAATTGAAAAAAAATCATCGGGACTTGAAACCACGACCTTCCGGCTTGTAGCATAGTGCCTCAACCAACTACCCTACCGAGTGCCCCATGTTTCATATGGTGACATGCAAGTATACCGCACTATGACATACCACACTGCGCACTAGCTGTAGCTGGGAACAAATGGCTAATGAAACTGATAACTGCTGCCTACTACTGACAAATCATAAACAAACTCCCACACTGCACACCGTGTAACATGATACCGTCAAGTATCCAACAAGCTAGTTGCTTCCCTTCATTCCAAATGCCATCGGTCCTCAGGCAGGCTGATTCATCGGTAAAATTCGAATACTCCTCGCAGAAAGCGGCCCGCCAACCGCCGTGAAGAGCAGAGGCGTGGGCCCTGTCCACACACTAAGAATCCGTCCTGTGTAATGATGCACACCATATTACAGCCGATGACATATAGTGCACGAAGAATAATTTTTGAGACCCAGATCTCAGAAGTTGGAGTGGAATTTGTGCGTATGGAAACGGCGAAGATTTATTTCAGAAATAAATTTGATCAAATTATAAAATTTATGTATATTTTATCTACTTCATTATACAACCAACAGAACATTTACGCGGCTCTGTCAAATTTTAATTTTCATTTCGGACTGCAACTCTAAGTCTGTTTGCACTTCACGTTAAGCTGTTATGCTTATTGTATTTTCTTCAGAAGTTGCTCATTTCTGCAGCCATACGTAGATGCGGACGTTAAGTAGCTTTTATCGTTTCGCTAGCTTCTGTATAGCCGGTTGGCACTGCGGCCATTGTCATTAAGCCTCTCCGCTGTAGCTAGTCTGACAAAATGTAGAACAGAGCGGATTTTAACGTAAATCAGCGACAGTGTCCGAACAATGTCGACAGTTTGCGACTTATCTGACGACTCGGCCAGTATCCCAGGTTTATATAATGTCGAATGACGGGGCGATTAGTAAGTACGGCGAAGTATAGAGGATATGCGACCTAATTTCAATTCATATCCCGGAATTTGAATGGAGAAACTGAGAAGGGGCGTGAAAGACCTCTTCCAAGCTAGGATTTCTCCAAACCGGTATTTGAAGCCGGGACCTCTCGAATAAGAAGCAAGAGTACTATACACTCAACTGATATGCTCCGTAACTTCATTGTTTGTGTCAACAACAGATTTTTTTCGGAAGAAATCATGACGCTTGAACAGCGTCATTTTGTTTTGTTTCCTTGAAGAATTATTTAGCATGGCCTGAGGAACAGATACCAATTTCCCGAAGTTCAAAACCCACGGTAACCGTTTACTGATAAATAAAGTTTAAGAATTCGATGTTCTCTTCCCCCTCAGAGACCGTAATATATAAACATTTTAAAAACTTGAAATTAATACTTAATTACATTCTAACGCGATATTAAACGCTCATACAGTTGTTTAACCTCGGCTAATTTGCTAATTTTAACCCAATGTGGAATACAAATCATTTTACGCGTATTTAAAAAAAATCACAATTTTTATAGACGACAATAATTTTGTAAGATTTGAGGCTTTCACGGCGGTGACTATGAAGAAAGCAGTCTTCTGGGATTTGGCACCGTGTATATGTGGTGTTAACCGACGTTTCGGAGGAACGTATCGCCTCCATCTTCAGGGTAGAAGAAAANCTCCGCTTGCAGAATTCTTATATTTTTTCTACCCTGAAGATGGAGGCGATAGGTTCCTCCGAAACGTCGGTTAACACCACATATACACGGTGCCAAATCCCAGAAGACTGCTTTCTTCATCGACAATAATTTTCTTTTCTTTCTCGTTGCACATATCTGTGAGTGTGAAGCTAACAGGAGAGTGGAGAAAATTGCATAAAGAGAGCTTCATAGTGCGCACTTTTCATCTAATGTTAGGTTAATCAGACCGAGGAGGAATCTATGGGAGTGACATATCGCTTCATGAATGAAAAGTGTTACTTTGAAGACCTAGATGTAAGGACCACTTTGGAGGGCTAGTCTTAGGTTGGAGGATAATATTAAGATGTGCTTTGAAGAAGTGTAACATAATGTGGGATGTCGTATGAATGAAGAGACAACCACTAGTTGAACTGTCCTATAGGATTTATTGCAGCTGCACAGTATACACAGACGGATAACAACAATATTGAAATGCTTGAAGACTGAACTAGTATTGTAGAACGGTAGAACTAGACTGTCACTGTAACTCAGTGTATCTTCTTATGTAGCCTGGAGTCGGACATATAGAAAACGGTTACGTAATAGGTACTGCTGTTGCCAGATACTGTGTTTACACGTTCCCTAGCAACCGCTGTCTACTCGCTTTTGCCTAGCAACCGTTGTTTACTCGTTGTTGCTAAGCAATGACGCTTGCGTTGTCACACTTGCTTGAATGTGGGCAGTTCCCACATCAACCCCCGCGGAGATGGTTGCTCAGCTGTTGAAGCGACCAGGAAAATGTACATGACGTCCGGAGCGTGTAGTTCGTTGTACAGGCTGTGGTGGCACGGCATCCGGAACCACGGTTGGGGTTTCGTCGGCTGCGGGGGTGAAGGTCTTGGTTGTGGTTCCACGGCCTGTCTCGTTTAACATGTAGGCAGGTTTGACCCTATCGGTTGACACGGTGGCGAGCCTGCCGCGCACAAGGATTTGCATTGTCTTGTCCTTCCGTGATAGGACCTGGTAGGGGCCGCTGTAGGGGGGGGCTCCAATGCTCTGCGAGTAGTGTCCTGCCGGAGGAAGACGTGTGTGCACTTCTTGAGGTCGCTGTGCACGAATGTAGCCGGGGAGGCATGGCGTGTTGCTGGAATTGGTCTGAGGCGGGCCATATATTGGCGAAGTTGGGTGATGGGGTGCGCTGGATCCACTGGCTCGGCAGTCGGAGTTAGCAGCTCTCCTGGTATTCTTAGTGGCTCGCCGTACACGAGCTCAGCTACTGATGCCTGCAGGTCCTCTTTGA
>NW_019734334.1:251827-252209 GCF_002891405.2 Cryptotermes secundus
ATGAGTCGGGGTGAGCCAGTAGTGTGGCGCGTGACAAACTCGCCTTGCACTCTTCGAAGGCCCTGTGGAGCTCCGGTGTCCAAGTGATGGGGTGGGAGCCCTTGACCTTGGGTCCGGAGAGGACGTCGTTCAGTGGGCTGTGCCCTCGCTGGGCTCTCGCCCTCGCCCGTGGCTGTGCTGTAACTTACCGGTCGCTGGGCTGTCGTACTCGCCACTGGCTGTGCTGTAACCGTCACCGGTCTCTTGGCTGTCGTACTCGCCACTGGCTGTACTTTAGCGGTCGACGGTCGCTGGGCTGTCGCAGGTTCGCTCTGCTGTCAGGGTCCCTTGTTCTGTTACGAGGCGCAGCTCTTAGATTTTTAATGAGATCCTCCATTTTCCT
>NW_019734334.1:252230-318854 GCF_002891405.2 Cryptotermes secundus
TACTGTTGCAGGAGGTCTTCTATTCGACCGCTGTCCATTATTTGTGTTGTATTGTCGGGGTCACCAATGTGGGATGTCGTATGTATGAAGAGACAACCACTAGTTGAACTGTCCTATAGGATTTATTGCAGCTGCACAGTATACACAGACGGATAACAACAATAGTGAACTGCTTGAACACTGAACTAGTATTGTAGAACGATAGAACTAGACTGTCACTGTAACTCAGTGTATCGTCTTATGTAGCCTGGAGTCGGACATATAGAAAACGGTTACGTAATAGGTACTTCTGTTGCCAGATACCGTGTTTACAAGTTCCCTAGCAACCTCTGTTTACTCGCTTTTGCCTAGCAACCGTTGTTGCTAAGCAGTGACGCTTGCGTTGTCACACTTGCTTGAAATAAGAATGTGGGCTGGATTCATTTGGCTCAGGATAGGATCCAATCACAGGATTTTCTCACTCAGTGTAGAAGGAAAATTTCTTGACCACCTGATTAACTAGCAGCTTCTCAAGAACGGATCTCTTCCGTGACGATATTACTTAAATTTTAAAGTCACTTTCCTTCTCCCTTTAGACTGTTGTGTATTGGTCGTAAATCGGAAGGTCACGGCTTCGATTCCTGATGAAGTCACTGGGTTTCTTTTATTGACCTAATCCTTTTAGCCGCATTATAGCTCTGGGGCCTACTCAGCCTCTAACAGAAATGAATACCAGGAATCTTGCTGGGGGTAAAGGGCGGCCGGCGCGTAAGCCTGACAACCTCATCTCCATCTGTGAGCCGACTGTCTAGAAAATATGGGAGCCTCGACATCTCACAGCCCTATTGGCCTCCACGGCCGGTTACCTTTTACTCTTTCATTTGGGAAACGAGAGCAAATGATCTAACGATTTTATTCGGTTCATATCGCACACTCTTCAAGTGGTCCTTGTGCAGTTGGGACATCTCCGGCCATTCTGAAGTTGACTCAGAACTATTCGAATCAACCCTCTTTTCACTAGCTCGTCCTCACCGTAATGGTTGTAGGGCCACTGCGGATTCAATTGCACGTAAAAGTGCCTTCCTCTTCATTGAAGTTCAATTGCTCGAATATCTCCAATAGCTATCGCGACAATTTATCACAGATCACACTAACTATGGAATGGGTTTTGTTACACCCATGGTTATCGTATCGCGTTCCGAATTCGCGAAATTCGAAAGCCGTTATGGCCTAGAGAGCACAGATTTCATCGTGCAAATAACATATAGAAGTTGCATTTTCTTTTGACGGTCTGTTAGAATGAAGAAGGTCGATCTCGCTGGAGAAATGGTGGCGAAAGGTGACACATCAATCGAATTTGACAGAGTATGTCTTTAATTAATCAAAAATATTCTCAAATGACGTTTGATTACTGATCTGAATTTTCTTGTGATAAAAGACCTTAATGGCCTATGGTGACTACAATTTCATACGTAGAATACTTCGTACTGTTAGGGCGCTAGATGTGGTTTCATCTTGTGAAAATGTGCAAATAGCTGCCCATAGAATAATTTAATAATTATTTGATATATTAATTTTTGCTGAAGTAAATATTTTAAGACCATTAAATGCAGTAAACTACTAAAATATGTCCTTTAAACACTTTTTAAAATTATCTAGCTCGACCCACGAGCACTGTATGTTCAGATGCGCGGGGAAATCTTAATTCTCTAGTCCTAAACACTGTTTCAGCCTATCACAGTGGCCTCGCGGTTTATGGCATGAACTGTCTTCGCCCTAGCAAGCACTGGGGTGGTGGGTTCGATTGCCACTCGAGGCATGGGCGTTTATCTGCGTGTATTCTGTGTTTGTGTTGTCATGTGTATGTAGCGGCTTTGCGGCTGGCTGCTTTCCTGCCCAAGGAGTCATATCGACTCTTCATACGATTACAAAACTCTAAAAAAAGAAGAGGAAAATGTTCATCGTGGACTGTAGCGACCACAGAATATTATTAAACACTGTTTTATCTAAACTGTAAAATGCAGCTTACTTGGAAGACCGAAGCAGACTTCACAATTTTGATTCCGGCGTTCCTGTTATGCTTTCTTCTTACAAATTGTGTCAGATAAGCGCGTGATAAGGACGTCATATCTATCTCTATGACCGTCTATGAAACCAAGAGTACTTAAATAACTTCGATAGAATTTTGTGAAGGAATATTAAATATAAAAGCTGTCGGGCGTGATTAATTATACAATTTCTTTATTAAAACCGTCACAGCACAACTATATTAAGGTCATTTCCAAGTTTGGCTCTGCTACATGTTTCGGCTATTAGAAGCCATCATCAGGCAAATACATGTCTAACATATATACACCACTGAACTGCAATACTAGTAAAATTGGATACAATAATATTAATTATACTAAAATACTTGGCGTAAAAGTACAATAAATTAAATTATATAAAACGAAAGTTATAGTATAAAACAAGAATAAAATTCTTCAAATGATGCTTTACATCATCGAGTCAGTCTTTGGTTTTTGTGATTTTGTTGTGTTCCCAAGGACAGATTGGAGTATTCTATATTTTGTGTATATATAATAAACTTTTGGAGGCTTGTGATGTAGATGTAGTAATATTAATGTTAATCTGAAAATGATATGGAAGTAATAGTATTAAATTTTGTTATAAGATATAATGTATTATTTACTTACTATTTAAGCACAATAGACTACTGTAGGTCGCGGTGCAAGGGCCGAGAAGGCCCACCCCTTATACATACCAACTATTTAGTCGGTGCCTCATCATACAAAGTATTGTCCGTTCTGTAGGGAATGTAATTCTGATCCACCAGCAAATGCAAAGCTCGGTTTCTCGAAGATTATAAATTTGACTGATGATTATGGTCTTCTGGGTTGTCGCCATCTATTCAGACAGAGCCCACGGTTTGGGGGCAACGTATAGGCTCCACCTTCAGATCAGCTTGCCGCCTGCTTCTATTGGTTTCTTGCTTCACTGACTATTCGACCCTGATGAAGTGGCCGATATATTTCTCCGAAACGTCGACCTGTACCCGAATTACACATGTTTATAACCCGTAGCCGCTGCCGTGAGAGCCTCAAATCCAACTAAAATTGAGGTCATTTAGGAACAGAAAATCTGAGCATAAGAAAAAAGCAGTAGTACTTCACTTTATAGCTACTTTTCACAAAATTTGTATTGAGCTCATTAATTTCTGAACAAAAACTGCAATTGTACTAGAATTCATACTTGACATAAAACGTGTATCTCGTGAAAATCTGTCATTTTTGTCAAAAGCACTTTCTTTTCCAGTTCGGTGTACAAGCATATTTAGCTAAATGGAAAGAAGTAAGTAATTAAAAGTTTATGCGGCCTGGTATTTCCACTGTTTGTTAACACTGACAGTAACATACGATGGGGTACCCAAAAGAAACCGAACTAATTTTTTTTTGTGGGCAGAGCTTTTGTAGTACCGCGTTTTGCCGCTTTGAGCGCATAGAGCTAACATTCCTGAGTCGATAAGCCGACTACCGTTGCTTCAGAAGGTAAGGACTAGTTTCGGCAGAGTTTATAGTGACAACTGTTTTGTGTGATCGTCGTTTTTGCAATGGCTGATTTTCGTGAACAGCGTGTGGCGGTGAAATTCTGCTTTTTGCTCGGGAAAAGTGGAACAGAAACTCTTGAAATGTTAAAAACGGCGTACAAGGACGATGCTATGGGGAAAACTCAAGTGTTTGAGTGGCTTTCCCGTTTCAAAAATGGTGAAATGTCAATTGATGACAAACCTCGTTCTGGTCGTCCTTCCAAGGCCCGAACACATGAAAATGAAAAAATTCGTGAAATCATCAAGGAAGATCGACGACGTACCATTGAAGAAATTGTGGAGCTGTCGGGAGTGACTTGGAGCTCAGCGGCCAGATTTGTGGCAGTCGGGTGACTGGTTTTTACATCATGACAATGCCTCTGCTCACGCAGCCCTGTCTGTACGACAATTCTTGACCAAAAATGGTATGACCCCTGTTCATACTCACCCGACCTTGCCCCGTGTCACTTTTTTTTTGTTTCCTCGAATGAAAAGAGACATGAAAGGAAAAAACGACGGAGGTGCTGTCAAGCATCTCAAAAGATGAATTTAGACAATGTTTTGAAAAATGGAATAAAAGACTAGACAAGTGTATTAGTGTAAGTGGAGAATACTTTGAAGGGGATTGAAGGTTTGTGCTTAAAATATGAATAAATAAGTTTAAAAAAAGTAAGTTCGGTTTCTTTTGGGTACCCCCTTGTATAGTGTAAGCAAACAGTAAAATAATATTGTGACATGACAGCTGAAAGCCGGAATGGTGGAGCCGGGGCAGACGTTCATTGCTAGACAACTGCTCAGTGATCATGTTTCCGAGGCAAGAATAATAACAAAGAGCAATTTCCGTTGCAACGAATAGCAGCGAACGAATCGTTGCTAGGTTGCAAGAAGCTAAACAAAGTCATTCACATGACAACACAGAAGAACAGAGGAACTGTTCGGAATGGTGACTTCAATCCCGACCTCGTGGTGGTTATAAAAGGCAGTGCATTCGTGAATTCGACAGCACCCCGTGTGGGGGCGGGGTCGAATACCTCCACCATGACCCTGCGAGTCGTAGGGAGCGATGAAAAGGGAAGTCTCACATCTGAGGCAGCAAAATATGGTCGCGAGTCTCAAGGGACTCGGACCCGAGAAGGACTGCGCTGGCAAGGCCAGCAGCCTATACAAAAGACAGACCCGTCCTCTCGTCAGAGAGGACGCCCCAGAAAAACAAGACCGTAAGTGGGAAACAGTGATAAATATCTGGTCATGAGCCCCAGATGGGTCTCGACACCAAGACTTACTGACTGGTTGAGCGGCCTCCGTAGTCTAGAGGTAACGTTCCCACCTCATGACTCGTAGTACGCGGGTTCAAATACCCGGCGGAGGTCGTCGAATTTTTAAGGGCGGAAACATTCAGGGAACAAGTCCTCCGGGAGGGACTTTAAGCCGTGGGTCCCGTGTCGTAGCTGTACGGCACGTAAAAGAACCTCATATCTCCAAAGGAGGTCACTGAGCCAAATTACGGACGTTTCCCGCCCAACAGCAGTCTCAGATACCTCCGGTAGATGGGGGAAGCATTATAGATACCTCTCAGCTACTAGAGCCGGTCTCGCTGGCTGGGCAGGACTGATGGTAAGCACCAATACCGGTAGGATATAGAGACTGGTAGAAATCATAGAGCGAAGCACAATGGACCAATACAGGTCTAAGTGCATGGGGAAACCCACCCTCTCCAATAACTAACTAAACTAACTACTGACTGGTTGACCGTCAGTCGCAATGTGAATTGGACTCGGGCTTGGAATTCGACAGCAGTACAGAGATGAGTCACAGATTAGAGCTATTATAATCAACTGTAACTGTAGTAGAGGCGTCCAATATACCCAGTAATCAAATCCATAACCCATTATTATTAGTCACGCAGACCCTGTATACGTGACAATATTATCTCAGCGTAATTATTAGGAAATATTATGTTTCAAACTGGAATTCGCCCTTCGAATTTCGTTACGTACATCTATGATACAAAAAAACGAAAATCAGAATGAGTCGGTGTGCAATGCTACTAATCTGCCGAGTGGAGCAAAAGTATGCATAACAGTTCGAGGCTGTTTCCAAGTTACTGTACTATTACTACTTTCACAGACACTTAGGTCAAGGTCACAGCACCTCTTATTCATGCAGGAAAGCCTCCGAAATTCGGAAACACCAATTTCTATGGAAATTCAAACTGAATTAAACCTGGTAGTGCTGTTTTTGTGCCAATCCGATTTTTGAAGAAAAGAAAACGCGTTTTGTCACTAGTTATGTCAGGTCACAAGTAATTGATATCAATATTGAATGGGTACGTTTGTGTAACATTTTTTTTTACGTGGAGCTATCCCTTCGTTTTTTTTCTGTTTCCCCGGTTAGCCTACCCTACCTTCCCCTCCTTCCTCGCAGCCTTGGCTGTGTGGCTCTCCCCTTCTGAAGCAGTGCGACGTACAAACATTTGAAATTGTTTGAACTGCTGGTTAGTTTCGAAGGTTTCGAAATTGTACTCAGGTTAGTAAGCCGCTGTTTTCTTGGTCTGCCGATGGAGAAAATATCAGGTTTGTCTCTTGGTTCTGTTTGTTTTGTTCCCAGTTATTAATATTGTGATTATTATTGACCAAATATTTATCCCGGTACGCCTGAAGCGGGAGTTCCCACTGCCTATATTAACCCTTTAAAGACTAAATTCCTTCTAAATACTGGTAAATATAAAAATATAAAAATTCAGTTCGTGCCTCACAGGAATCACATTTTGACTCCGTTACAAAAACCAACTGATTAGAGCTGTTCATTGTGAGAACCATAAGAAATACAAATACACTCTATGGGCAGAATGCAGAGTTTCATTACTTTAAAGGGGTGGTACGTATCGTACCCGCTAGGCTCTGAAGGGCTAATTCTGCATCAAATACAGCAAGTAATGATGGGGCCGACTGGGACAGCTCGACATTCGCTTGATCGAGGCCTGTTTCACTGATGCAAGCGTGAGTGGTTCTGCTATGTCTCATGAAATTTTCGGTAACTGTCTCGGCATTTATTATCAAAGCGTTAGAGATCTCAGGACCACGCAACTGGAATTTTATGACAACGATTTCTCCTCCGTTTTCGACATCATTCATCTGTTCGAGACACTGCTCAATGATTTGTGCCATGACCACAATTTATTTCCTAATAGATACACCGTCTGTCGGTCCTACCGTCTATATACTGTACTAACAAGGCCGTAGTGGGGGTGCTCTAACAACCATTCTCAGCAGCTCGGGCTCTTGCAAGGGCAGTTGTGCTGCTCTGAATGTGTTTGAGTTGAGATTCCCAGTGTTGATGTCATGAACTTGTCTATTAGTAACCATTACTTTGGCCGCGCCATAGCTCAAGCGGTTAGTCGCTGGCTTCCCACCGCGGCGGCCCGGATTCGATCCCGGGTCTGGTCAAGTGGGATTTGTGGTGGACAAAGTGGCGCTGGGGCAAGTTTTCTCCGAGTACTTTGGTTTCCCCTGCCAATCTTCATTCCACCAATTGCTCCACAATCACCCTCACCTATCATCTGGGGCTGGTACAATAGGCCAGAAGTAGCCGCAGTACAAGGGACTTAGTCCCACCCCACTAGCAATGAAGAAAAAAATAATAATAACCATTACTTTCCCCTGGCACTAAACCAGAAGTTATAACTCACTATTATTGCCTTCTTGAAAACATTCTGATAAAGGAAAAGATGTCCTTGTGCTTAACTAATTAAACACTACGCCATGAAGACGAATGGGGGAGTGGATGTATAGATCCACGTGTTCTTGACCTCGGCACTAGTTGGAGGTGAGTGGTTAGCTTCATGCCCCTGCCGCTTTACCCCTGGGAAAGAGCCCCCGGTACCCATTGGATGGGGGGTTGGGTGAACCCCAGAGGCGGTCTGGACGACATGGAGAAGAGAAAGATTCTTGACCCTGCCGGGACTCTAACTCCGATCTGTAGGTTGTCCAACCCGTAGTTAGTCGCTATAGCGACTATGCTATCCCGGCTCCTGAAAATATTCTGGACACTAAAATATTCGCGTTATTTTATTAAGGTTCTTCAGTGCTCCTGGTTTTGACTGGGATAGCGGGTCACTTCTGCTTAACTGCCACTATTATTCTAAACTCGAGGGGAATGCTATATAGTGTATGCTATGTACATTTCCACATGTTATCTTTGCCTTAAGCAGTGCGTGAAGCTGTTGAAATACTTAACTTGCTTGGCCTAGTCTTTGCTAATTTCAGTGATCTAAATTCTGTTCTTGGCGTGCGCTGTCTTCGCTCGCTCGGAAGCCGGGATCGTGGGTTCGAATCCTACTCAGGACATGGATGTTTCTGTGAGTTTTTCTGTGTTTGTCTACAGGTAGAGGTCTTGCGACGAGCTAATCACCCGCCCAAGGAGTCCTACCGAATGTGTAAGATCTAGAAAAACCGAAGTGAACGGAGAAGTTCATGGAGGTAGGCCTAGGCTCACTGGGGCTGTAGTGCCAGGGAAAAAAAATTCTGTTCCTTCCGACTCTGGCTTCATGGAGCCTAATACATATCACCCTCCTCAGAGTACTGACGTTTATTTGCCTCACTTAAATTGAGAGTTCAGCTACTGAAATTTCGTAGCTGGCAACTACACTTTGCTTTACAACATTCTTTTTACTTGTGGTTAGTCAGGTGGTTATGAAACTTCTTCTCATTATGCATTTTTCTGAAGTTTCCTGTCATTACCTTCTTCTGAGGCCCAAATATTCTTAGAGCCCTTTTCTTAAGCACCCTTAACACATGTTCTCTTAATATGAGTTACCAACTTTCACACCCATACATAACACTCAACATTATTGTTTTTTACGTTCTAATCTTTACGGGTTTAGATTGCAGACGCCAAAACTGAAGTGTCTGAATTAGGATATAGAACAATTTACTAGAGTTAATTTTTCTTTTAGTTTCTTCCTAAAGCTAATTTTTATTTGTTCTCCAATGTTTGAATTTCCACATTTTGAAAGGAACAATTTTCTGTTTTTTTTTTACTTGAATTCTGACGAAGAGATACGAACACTTGGTGTTCTCTGCATTCGATATCATGACCCTACTCATGTTCTTGCCCAGTAAATTAACACCATCAGCTTAAACCAGAACTTGTGTTCCATTCTAATTCATTTCCTCTTGGTTATTTTAGATTATCCTAATGGCGTTTATTAAAGTTGAAACGTTTTTGTAGGAAAGCATCTTCTTGTTTAATTCCAATCTGTGTAGGAAATGCATCACACACGTTGCTATGTTCACGGATTTCATTATATTTGTTTGGACGTGTTTTATATCCTCTCTTTTCAGTGATAAACCAAGTCCAATTATAAGTTGCAAAATGCTTAACTCCTAAATGAATCATAGGTTTTCTTAAAATCTACGCTTTGCTGAATAGCGAAAATCAACATAAGGTATTTAAGACTACGGAAAGTTATGTACAGGGTAATAAGGTTTTAAACAGCAGGTGTATATCAGCAATAACTGAACTCGAAGTCGCCTGAAGTATACAAAATCGTATAGAACTAACTTGCAAAATGTGTTGCTGTAAGTTGGAATACATATTGTTACTCCTCTTTTGATTCTGTAAAGAATCCAAAGGGCCGGTCACAGTAGCCGAGCGGTCTAAGGCATATACTGTCTTCGCTCGCTTGGAGACCGGGATCGTGGGTTCGAATCCCACTCAGGGCATGGATGTTTCGTTTGTGTGTGTGCATTTTTATGTGTTTGTGTACAGGTAGAGGCCTTGCGACGAGCTGATCACCCGTCCAAGTAGTCCTACCGACTGTGTAAGATCTAGAAAAGCCGAAGTGAACGGAGAAGTTCATGAAGGTAGGCCTAGGCTCACTGGGGCTGTAGTGCCAAGGGAAAAAAAAGGATCCAAAGATGTCTCTTTGCTAATTTTATAGTAAACTTTTGAGTTACGTACTAAGGAATGGCTTCTAATCAATTGCAATCAAATGCAGCATTGACAGATGAGCGCGTGATATGCTTCGTATGATGTTTTGCTACAGCCAAGGAATAAACTATAAGGAATTTCCTCGCCACTTCTATATTTGTATTGTGAAACTACCAGAAATGTTGTCCAGCATTGCCAGGTACTACAGATCTGTTAACACGCGAGAAACGCAATAGAGTGAGAAGATGCTCATATGATTTCCGGAAATTCGATACGTTACAGCGGCATAGTCGGGATATCTCCAATTCATCGCGTTCATGGAACAGACTAGGAACTTGGATTATAACGGTCCAGTGTTATATTCTGCGGTCTGTGTTTAGTAAGGTGGAATGCGAAATGCATTTCATCGAAATATCTCTATCGAGAGTTACAGAGAAACTCGGCAATATTACGGGGTTGGGTAACATTATTCTTGTATTTTAGTTAAGTATAATGATTTAATCCAAGTTTCGCTTCCCTAGGAATTACTCATTGCACAGGAATAGAAAGTTAGATATATAACAGACAATACCATCTCGATAAAATGTCTAACTTCTCCTTGGTGAGGTAACCACGATTCTGGACGGTCGGGATTCGATTCTCTTTGTTGATTCATCCCTGTACATGCCCAGTTTCCTATCCGGGGATAAGATAGAAAGAGCGTAAAAATGAATAGAGCCGAGGGCCAGAGTACCTGGATTCTCACTTCCGAACACTGCGCCTATACGCCTCCACTCTTTCTGTCTATGAACTTTCGTATATTTCTCAAACAATGTTAACTTAATCTATATTAAAATATAGTATTTTTCAAGATTTGTATTCCAATAGCCGTAAAAATTGCTATGTCCATTCTCTACTGCATCAGCCCCTCACATTACATCATCTCGTCTTTAATTAAATCGTAGCACCCTGTTACACTACGCATGTCTGACTTTGCCTACAATTTTTTTTTGTCCATATGCAACGTCGGTTATTATTCTCTCGTCATGTTCTCTGTATTGTCTCCACGTATTTCGGCCTACCTGGCCGTCGTCTGGTATACATGTTGTTGTGATGAAGTGAGCAGCAGATTCCATCATCCCAAAATCCCGTACACCTGATGATGGTCGGTTAGGCCGAAACATGTATAATAATAAAGAGAAAGGACGACAGGACAATAAGCAACGTTGCACAGACGGCAAAAGAGCGGAGCACAATGTCAGATCTCAGCTGATGTCAGTTATGGTACACTGTAGCACACGGCAAGTAGAAACGTGACTGTGTGCCATTATTAGCTAGTGTCCCCGAAATAACTTTAAGACATATGGACGAAAAACACACACACGATTTCTGATTGAGGCCGAATTTCTTATCGGAAAATGGAGCGAGATAATGCGATGCTGAAGTACTTTGTCTCGTACATGTACGCTGAGACCTTGATATGAACACTGCCAGCCCTTGAAATCCTACAGTTTCTCCATTGGTGGAGGTAAATTAAGGGTCAGTTTACATAGAACAGATCGTTTTTAAGATAATAAAGTATCATAAAATATCTATATTATTTTTTGTGTGAAATACAGGTTTGTGTATAGAAAATTTACTGTAATTTTTTATTGCTAGTGGGGTGGGACTAAGTCCCTTTTACTGCGGCCACTTCTGGCCTATTGTCCCAGCCCCAGATGATAGGTGAGTGTGATTGTGGAGCAGTTGGTGGAATGAAGATTGGCAAGGGAAATCGAAGTACTCGGAGAAAACTTGCCCCAGCGCCACTTTGTCTACCACAAATCCCACTTGAACAGACCCGGGATCGAACCCGGGCCGCCGCGGTGGGAAGCCAGGGACTAACCGCTTGAGCTATGGCACGGCCAAATTTATTGTAACTACATAGATGAAAATGGGACATAGATTCGAAGATGAATAAAATATATTGTACCTTTCTACATCTCTTTCTAAAGATTATTCTCTCATCTGAAAACATCCAAATTGTTCATAAAAAGCTATCTCCCCATTTTCCTGTTCTCAAATCAACATCACTTTTTGCCTAACGAGAAGGATTATCTTGAAGAGAGAACTCTAAATGTATCATCCTATGAGTAATACAGAATATAGCACAGTGAGACATTCAAGAAGATGTTGAGTGTGCACTCCAGCGAATTTAAAAAAAATTCTGTCAAACGGTTCGTGAGATGTATAGAAAAGTCCATTATAGAAAATTACGTAAACCAGGATTTCAGAATATTATGGATTAGGATGGGTATGGCTTAAAATCGGAATTTCATAACACATTTTTGTGTAAACCAATTTGCAGTATAATTCCTGAAATGGTTTGTGGGATACATGGAATAGTGTATTCACGATCTTATATAAACTGCTATTGCGGAGCAACGTGGGTAGAAATCAGAACTGCGCAACTCTCTCCAGTGAATCTCCCATATCGAATTTTAAGAAAATTTCTCGACCGTTTTCGCCCTGTTGCTACGTCGAAGGCCCAAAGACAGCATGACTTCAGAATAAAGCGTCGCTCTTCGCGCTGTAAAAAACGCATAATAATCGTGTTATTCACCTAGTATGCCTAATATGAGGGCTATTACATGTTTACATGCGGAAAAGTTCATGGAGGTAGGCCTAGGCCCACTGGGGCTGTAGTGCCAAGGGGGGAAAGATATGTTTACATGGGCGGCATATGCAGTTTAGGTTTCTGAAATTAGATGTATAACCAACGCTTTGATTGGAAAAAACTGCGGGAAAATAATTCATGAGAAACATGAGAACGGAGTAGGCCTATATTGAAGTGAATATTTAAGAAATTGGTTACGAAGGTCTCAGTTGGATTGATGTAGATAAAATTTCGTCCCAGTATCTGGATCTTATAATGAAAATGACGCACGTTGTAATTTCATGTTGGAGCATTTATTCATTCATTCATCAATGGTTCTACAGTCTTTCCTTGGGCCCTGGCCTCTTTTACAGTTTCGTAATCATTTTTACAATATAGTAGGACTCTGGACGAGAGATCAGACCGTCGCAAGGCCGCTACCCACACAGAATAAACGCACACAGATATCCATGCCTTAAGCGGAATTCGTACCCACGATCCCAGCGTTCGAGCGAGCGAAGACAGATCATGCCCTAGACCGCGCGGCCACAGTGATCGGCGAAGGAGTACTTATAGATCAGCTAAATATTCGTAATAGTTAAGTTCTTGAAGATGGTGTAAGCTGATGTTAAGTTATTATGAACGGCCGACATTCTGAGAAGTACGGACAGAGCACCGATATTATGGGCCGAACGTTTATAAATTGAAGAAGTGGGTTAGAGTTAATACCTGAAACATCTGCTCCTGTTGAAATTTGTTTTCCAAAGAACCGGAAGACCCTTAATCATAATAAAATTTTCGTATTTTGAAAAGGAACCTTGACAATTACTTTCATCTGTTTCCTAACGTTACAAGAATATTTTATGCACCTACCTAAGTGAATTTAAGGAAACTTATGGGCTTTCAATCTTCAGTGTAGTGATTCACGGTTTAATTTCTGGTCTCATAAGTAAGGTATATTTACAAAATGCAAACCTATAATCTAAAAAAAAAAAAAACAATGCTTGGGTTTAAGAGGAAGCCTCACGCTTGCGTTGCATATTCCTAAAATACGTATCTGGCATTCTGATGTTCTGAATTATATTCCTGCCTTAAAAATGCGGAAGCATTTTCCAATATTGGTGGGCCAGATTATTAGAGTGTGATCGTCATTAATTAAGATTCTGTTCTGCATCAGGCAGTGAATAATATTTCAAGATTAATCTCAGAAAGCTATTCAGAATACAAGAGCAAAGTATGGAAAATTCATTTCTTCTTCTACAGTAAGTATCTGTAAAAATGTACCTTAAAAATGCAGCAGATTAAGTACCTGAAATTCTACCTGTAAGGTAGTTCTGAGTCCTTTTTCTTCCAGTGTCCTATCTGAAAGGTTACAGACTAAAACATATGACTTTACCTGTTGTGGGTTTAAAGGTAGGTCTTTCACTTTGAAAGAAGAACGTATATTACTCTCCAGAGCAAAGCAGTGAGGATAATATTTGGATATAAGAAAGAGAATAAATGGAGGACGAAGAAAGACTGCGACCAAGCGACTTCATAATTGTGATTTTCACCTAATATTTTTGGACGATTAAAGTAAGAAGAAAGAGGTGGGTGGGACGCAGTAAAGGAAGATGTGAATAAAAATGTCTAAAAATAAATATCTGTAGAAAAGACCCTTTTTGGAAATATATGTATGTATAGGCGAAAAAACAATATTAAAATAGATATTAGACAAATTATGTGTGAAAGCATGGGCTGGTTTTAAGCTGGCTCAGAATAGGATCTGGTGGCAGAATTTCATAACACGATGTTAAACCTTCGTATTCCATAAGTGCAGGGAGTTCTTTTTTCGGCTGGTTAGATATAGGGTAACTTTTCTCAAGGGATACAGTGAGTTCATAATTATACTAATAGATAAGTGTAATGCTGAAATATTGAACGCGTTTCCTGGATTGACGTTCCTGCTCTTTAGCGCCTCTCCAATTACTGAATTTGTGATAGGAGAGCCAGAAGCAGTTGTGTCAGTAATGCTATTTCCTTTCTCCATGTTAATTATGTCTTTTGTCACCACCCAATATCACGTCATCGGGTTGAGGATGCAACAGACGGCCTACATATCTGTAGGGGAGCTGCGATTATGCTCGACTAAATAAGTAGTCTCTGACAGCTGAAAAGGGTTGGTCCCCCAAGCTGAGGATTGTTCGGAGTACTGACAACCACTGACCGTAAAATATTAGCGCGATACATAATGCTACATAGTGCATCCTGCTTGGCCTCTTGGGGAATCCAGGCGCAGCTGAGATGATAGTTTTAAATTTATCTTCGGACACTGTCACCTTAAAGGACACCACTTCAAACTGGGATTGACAGATGATCCCACTTGTGTAAGGTGCCTAAAAGAGGTTGAATCAGCCACACACATATCCTATGTGATTGTGAGGTTATAGCTTATTTAAGATTTCGTTACCTGGGCCAGTTCTTTTTGGAACCAAGTGACTATTATGACGCCCCTATAAATAGAGTCCTACATTTCATCCGAAGTATAGGATTAATAAAGGGTTCATCAAAGGGTAAGCACAATAGATCATTGAAGGTCGCAGTGCAAGGACGAAATTACTATGGTTCACCCTTGCACATACATATATATACATCTTGGATTCATCTGGTTTAGATTGGGGCCCAGTGGTGGATTTAACTGAAAATGATGATCAGCGTGCTGGTTCCATAAAAGACTGGAATTTCTTGAGCGTCTGTCAACTTCTGAAGAATTTATCTGCTTCGTGGAGTTACTTTCTCTTCTGTGTACAGTACAAATTTCACTCCCATTTATCAATTATTTTTAATTTTGTTTTCGGGTTTCGTTGTTTCTTTTGAGACGAGACATTCCGTGACCAAACTAGTCTGATTAACACAGCTATAGTACTTGGATACGCTTTCTGACGTATTTTAACCTACTTTCCTAAAGTAGGCTTATGCGATCTCTATGCCGTCTGTGTATCTATGTCCATATATCCCCAACTAACTTTTGAATGCCTGAATCAATCTTCATGAAATTTGGATTTACATCATGTCGTCTGAGCGCATCTGAACGGCGAAATTCATAAATCCCTACCTTCAGTCTGTGTGTACGTTTATTCCCTACCGTTGTTGGACAACGGCTCGGTAAAAGTCACACTATCGTTGCTAGGGAACGGCTCGGAAAAAAATGGTTACCACGGAAACGAATACACACATAACAATAGAAGAATTGTCGGACAGATCGTTTTCTATGCAGTCCTTATCGTATCAAGAAAAACATGCAATTAGTTTTTCTCAGAATTTCTTATTTTATAGCGTTACAGGGCGTTCGAATCGCTGTTGAGAATCTGATACTAAATTATGAAATGCTTATACGTGTGTATGCTCGTGGTTGGGTTTGGATGTTTTTATGTGTTCTCATCCCTTACCATTGTCCCGTATTATGGTTGTCACACTGTTGCATTTTTCTACATTTCCCCACCAGTCCCTGGTCAACCATTTCCTTCTACAAAGCAAATCCAATACTGTCCTTTCTGGGCGGATCCCAGGAGTTAAGGGAACCGCACACTGTGATAGCAATGCCAGGGAGGATCACGGAAACGATCTGTCATCATTGCTGTGCTCTGGTTGTGTTCTCTAGGATCTTGCAAACATAAATTTAGTGGACCCCGAGGTTAGCTCTGCTCTTAAATCTTGTACCACTCCAAACGTCGGCGGGTTCAGAATGAAAATCCTGACTTATTGCTATTTATTGCGTAGTAAAACACGTACAGTCGAGGGATCGAATTACAAACAAAGGCATGCGATTTTCAGCCTGTCGTCCTTTTTTAAGCAAGAAAAGTTGGTGTATGAGATCATAGCTCAAATTTCGAAACAGTTAATCGATTTTCAAATGATCGGTTATAAGAATTGTTCCACTGGAAGTCACCACAATTTCATTTCAATTTCATCGCCTCTGTGGTCCAGTGGTCAGAGTCCCTGCCTCCAGATCCAGAGGTCCGGTTTAGATTCCCGGCGCTACCAGATTTTCTGAGAAGTAGTGGGTCTGGAACGGGGTCCACTCAGCCTCGTGAGGACAATTGAGGAGCTATTTCAAGGAAAAGCGGTTCCGGTCTAGGAAACCGAAATTAACAGCCGTGAGGATTCGTTGCGGTGACCACGTGACACCCTCTATCCGCTGAAATTGGCACTAACTTCGCCGACAAGCGGCATTCTCTCGGTCGGTATAGTTCGCTTGCGGACTAAAACCACGGAGTCCATTTTATGTACTTTAAAGCATTGTATTACTTGTATTCTTATCTTGTCGAGTACTCTAGTGATGTTGCATGAAACATTTGTATGCGTTTATCTCACGGTCATTGTCCATATTGGTTATAGCTCTTCTGTGTTCTTCTTTGTATTTTATTTATTATTTAGAACAATGAAAGAATGCAAGAAGCCATCGTAGGTTATTTAAAAGTATTATTTCAGAGTGACTGAGTAAAAACACGGACAATATCTCTAGGAGAGCCGGTGTCAGCTCTCGATTCGAACTGAGAATTACCCGAATAAAAGCCATACATACCGCTGTACTTACTTGCTTCATAAGAGATAAGCTATTTCTGTAACAGGCCGTGCAGGCTCATCGGGTTGTGAGATGTCGAGGCTCCCACATTTTCTCTAGACAATCGGCTCATATATCGCTGTAAGATTGTCAGCTTTACGCGCCGGCCACCCTTTACTCCCCAGGAAGATTTCTGGTACTCACTTCTGTTAGAGGCCAAGTCGAGCCCAGGCCCATAGTACGGCTGGAAGGATTAGGTAAATTGGAAAAAAAATCCACCTCATCGGGACTCGAACCCGCGACCTCCCGGCTTGCAGCATAATGCCTCAATCAACTACGTTACCGCGTGCCCCAACATGCTCCGTAATATAGGGATTAAATGGCGGAGAACGAAGGGTTAAAACCATGTGTATTTTAAGCAGTGGAATGTAAGTCTAATTTTCAAAACTTGGGACCTTAAATTATAGTAAGAAATAAACGTGTATTGAAACGAGCTGAACTCTATTTGTATTGTTGTACACAACACATGAGGCAACTTGGTGGGCTACGTTTCTTATGCACAAATGTCTCCAGTTGGCAATCTTAACCGTGGGCATCGACAATTTCATGCTTCCCTAGTTATGAGATCAGCTCATCCTGTTGTGCACGGACTGATGAAGGAGGCCTGCACTCGACGTGCAACTGCATAGGAACCACGAACGAAACGTGAAGGGATCTCGTATGGAGCGTCGCGACGCCATGTATTGCGGATTAACCTGTCTACATCCCAGTAGCAGTTTGAGTAAACTCTGTTTAACTTCGCCATTTGCTTCTTCTACCATGAAGGAGGGGTCGACGAACGTATTAAATTTGTTTACTAGGCGCGGTAGAAATTTTCTGTATCATAAATCTTCCTGGGAATCCACATAAAGAGCTGTAGTTAGGATACATGGTCCCCGGGGATAAACTTGAGTCCAGAGATTCCTAAATGCGGAGTAGGAGTGTTGACCGTCACATCAAGGGATTTGGTGTCTTGTGTGTCGTCCTTGGAGAAGAAATTTATTGTCCCTAACCCAGGGGATAAAGGCGGTATGAATTTGCATCCAGTCACAAGCCTGTGTAGTTCTCTATACAAGCTAATTTTACAAAAACTCTTTTACATTTTTTGATAAGTTGATAACTGCGATCTCACAATATGATTGTCGTCAGTCACTTGTTGACAGCTGAAAAATGACCATGTGTAAACAAATTTAGATTGATCACGTATAGCTGCATGTGATGTTAGTTGAAACAAAGGAGTATTTACCGGAAGTTATATGGATTTCATTATCGGTAGATACAGTTTAGCTTGAAGTTTTACACGTGTCACTTCCATAGATTTTTGTCTATGTGGGCGTGGGAGTTTCGATATAAGAGTATTTGCGCTTGTGTAAAAATATAAATAAAACTGCAGACAAAGGTAGAATTAATATGTGTATGTTTGATTTCAAGAGGGCTTGACAGTAACATCTATGGTCAAACTGCTATTATGTAGAGAATGATGGAAAGTTAAAAGGCGATAAAAACAGTAGGCTATAACTGTGGTTCTAAAATTATGCAAGCAAATTCGGCAGAGAAACGTGAAATTTTCTGGTTTCAGAATGTCAGAATTATATTCATGAAGCCCTATGCCAGGAATTCACAGGGCATGTGATACCGCTCCCTAAAGTAATACACAAATTTATGCAGACCACCACCTTTTCCGCCATGACAGCAGGTCAACAACTGTAGTTATGTACATTGTCACAGATCCCTATCAGAGTTTATGGTGAAACCACACCTTTGTACCCCTATAGTAATCTACAAAATGTTTCAACAGAGTCACGAACAAATTCTCGAAACATTTCACCGACTGTAACTATATTTTCCGAAAGCGTCTATATTAACTCATACTGACTTACTCAGCTGTCGAGAATGTGCTTGGATGTGAATGTATTCTGAGTAATTCTTGAGAAATAGGAGACCCTATTTAGAGTGGATCGCGACCCACACGTTGATAAACCATGCCCTACACTGTTAATAAATAAGCAACACGTTAACACATTACAGCTATCCTCTCAAAGGATATCGCAAAAGTGCCATGAAGAAGGAAGGTTAGTAAATGTTCTTTATCATGAAATGGGCTTTCGATCAGCATATACAGAGTGGCGAAGGTGTCCCTAGAGGGTGTACCCTGCTTACCGGTAGTTCAGACGTTAAATGTCCACGCAAAACTCGTTCCTTGGTAGCATCATTGGCGCTCTCGTTACTGCTCAGGCCAGGTAGCCCGAATTCTCTGTCTGGAAATGGCTCACTTGTCACAGAATCCCGATAAGGACACTCCTCTCCTATCTACGAAAGCTAAGATCAATTAAACTTTGTCGTTCCATCTACGCGTGTGTCTCTGAAATGGTTTCTGCACTTCATGTTTCCAAATAAATTATTATCTTCAATTGTGATCCCTTCCATGCGTACTACATGCTTGCCATATCATTTTCCTTGATATGAGGAAAATAATTTATGAATATCGTCATTTGTAATTTTTTCAATCTCAAATTACTTCTTCTTTTTACGCCGATTATCCGAATTAATTAGTGACAAAAATGGTTCGCATAACCGAAAATTACGATAATTGGATAAAATTCTGAACAAAAGACACTATTACAATGCTATTGTAATAATAAAACTAAAAAACTTTTAAAACAGGTTAAACATGAAAAATTAATGAATGGAATTATAAATTAAGGTGAAACATGAAAAATTAATAAATTACATTTTAAGTTAACATTTTCAAACACTTTACTTGAAGAAGTCCAACAATTATGTTTGTTTATCAGACGCTTTCATTGGTTGCAGTGATTCAGTTAGGCGCCATTTCGGACAATCGTCGTTCTGTTGTATTCTCCTCTGCGCCCTGTTCTCAAATACCGTGAATCTTTGTTCTTCCTTTAAGTAAAGAAGAGGCCTATGAGAACATGGGCTATACTCATTTGGTTCACAATAAATTCCATAATGGATTTTTGTGAGCTTAGAGTGAAATTTGTTTCAATAAAAGACGGGGAATATCTTGAATAGCTGACACTATTAGCTTCTCAATGACTCTGTTCCTTTGAGTTACATGGTCAGTATAACTACTGTCTCCTGTTAGCATTGCAATTTAGGGTAGAAAAATCCTCGAGCGAGGAGCCAGCGTGGGCAGGTGGCTGCGGACTGCGTCATAGTCACAGCCGTGAAAACCTCAAATCTTGCATATCTTCCCTATAGTTCACATTACATAATATTTCTGTTACCTGTAGAACCTCCCCTGTTCTGTACTAGGAACATTAAAGATTTTAATGTAAGATTTGAGGCTTTCACGGCNCCGAGTCCTAGCATCCTGGTCGCTAGGCAACGCAAGTCAACAGCGGTGACGTCACCAAGTAGTAACAGCGGTTACCTCCGCTAGCGTTACATAGCAACACAGCGACATAGCAACAAGGGTGCCTATTACGTGGCCGTTTTCCCGTATTGTCCGATCGAGGCTACATACGGAGCAGCGAAGGCTATTCACAGTTGTTGTACTGAGTTGTACTGTGACAGCCGCCGAGTTGAAACACAGCAGCCTGCGAGTGTGCGATAACTAAGAAGTCAGCAAGCGGAAGACTTATTGTGTGCTTTCCAGACATAGTGAGTGCTGTAGTACAGTTATACTCGGAGTGTGTAATTCAGGAAGACTCGCATAGCTCCCGCATTATTAGTACGTGAAGACAAGTGAAGATTGTGTTAAGAGATTTTGTGGTAGGGTTTGTAAACTGTGGAAACCCGCAACGTTGTGATAATTAAGTGTAGCCGATAGTTGTAGATTGTTCAATAAACCAGTTAACGA
This sequence comes from Cryptotermes secundus, assembly GCF_002891405.2. NCBI lineage: Eukaryota > Metazoa > Arthropoda > Insecta > Blattodea > Kalotermitidae > Cryptotermes > Cryptotermes secundus. The sequence goes on from NW_019734334.1 coordinate 272,746, forward strand.
TCTCTACGGCGTATTCAGTAACGTAAACACGTTACAATATATATATATGTTATCCAAGAGTGTATGCAAAACCGACACAGCCTCAAAATTGCTGAAAACTAATTGGAGTGTTTTGTACAAGTAGCAGTGACGTCGTCTGAAATCACAGTGATTGCCATGGCAATTATACGTACACGTACTGGAAGACTGGGGTCAGAGGCGGTGGCTGGTTTGAAGCTACAACAACGCAAAAATAATTGGTTCACACGTGAGTAATTTCAGCCAGCTTAATTCTTAACGATCCGTGAAACTGACCAGTGCGCATCCCCTGCACAGTATACCAGCCAGTGCTGCAAGTACTGATAATCACATTACGAGTGCAGTGTAGCGTTGCCAGTTGATGGCCGTAATTGGAACAATAGCCGAACGTATTCGATTTCGGGGTGCGCAATGGGCGGTGGCACGTTTGCCCACATTCTTGAATTGGCATTCATGAAATATTGAAAACAAACTGGTATGTACATAATTAAGTCAGATCTAGGAGAACACGAACTATATTTACACTGTTCCAATAAAATTTATTAGCATATTGATATATTTCTGCCGGTCACAGAGGCCGCTCGTCCAAAGGCATGAACTGTGTTCGTCCGGTCAAACACTGGGATCGTGGGTTCAAATCTTACTCGAGGCTTACATGTCTTCATGCGTTTATTCTGTGTTGCGACGGGTTGATCCACCGTCCGAGGAGTTGTACCGACTGTGTAAAAGATCAAGAAACTGAAAAAACGGCCAAAGTTCAACAAAGATCTGCAGAGCGAAATAAAATAGAACATATAATTCTCATGCACCATGTTCGGTTGCATTGCTTTCGAAATATAAGGACACATCACAAGACACAGTATACACAAAATATAGGAAGAACGACTCCCATAGTGGAAGAATAATATAATACGCGAGTTTGAAATAAGAGGTATAAGATGATAAATCTTCACAAATTTTAATATATATAAATTTTATTATAGTACATGAAGAATATACATTTTAAATCATTTTATAAACGACACATGATGGCGAGCAATGCAATAGTTTAACGTAGATAACACACTGATGATGGCACAGTGATGCCGAAACATATAGTGAAGTGACATGTGAGATTGTATGCACTAGAGGACGGTCGATACATACATATCATGGCCAAACAATATTATTCGTAATGAACTTATTTTTGGAATGCCGCCAAATAAATTTCGCATATTGACTTACATACAATATTCATCTAACAAAACAATTTGGTGCCATAATTTTATTTTTGATCTGAACTCTGACTGACTTCTGGCTTACGACTGTCTTCTCTTCTGAGTTTTCTTCTACTGCTCCGAACTCGGTCTTCTTCTCCTCTTATATAGATTCCTCGTATCCAAGGAAATGTCTGTTGATCTCTCGTATCTACGGAAACTTGTTCCGTAACTAGCTGGTTTCTATGGAAACGTGTTTGTCAACGAATTCCTCAGCAACTGGACTACATGTCACAATATATATATATATATATATTCAAAACATATTTCTCAGTCCCCTAAAAACTTTTGCCACTCTCAAAGTCTCAAATACAGTGTGTATAATAATATATTCACGCTTTTATAAAGACTATTTATTCACATTTTCATGAGAAAACAAAAATTTAATGTGCCTCTAAGCAATTTGGCAAGCACGTAATAGACGGCTTCAGTCGCAAATAAATTTATAATAACTTACCAAAACTTCAAAGAGTAATAAAATAGCAGATCTACAATTGGAATTCGAGTGAAAAAAAAAGTTAATTTTGAAGTAATATTGATCATGTGGAAATATGAGTTAAGCGTAAACGTAGTGGAGGTGTGAATTTGTAACTGAGCCTCAAATATGGCTAACAGTTTCAAGAGTTCGTGATAAAAATTTGAGACTGATGGTAGTTTGCAAGGCGTGTACAAGAAAAATCTGGGAGACTTCGTTCATCAGCGCGTGCGGAAAAGTCTGTAATTCACACGATCATTAAAATCTCATCCTTGAATTTCCAGTACCAGTTCAAAGTAAACTTGCTCTGCTCGAATGTCAAGGGTACGGTCGCTATTTTGTATTTCGCTCTGCATTATTGCAGTTCTTATTAGCGATTATCTCCATATGTTAAGTTCATAAATTGAAGAAAATTAGTCATTTTAGACACTCTGTTGTATCTGTAATTCCGCCTTCATTTGGAGTAATAATAACATGTTAATTAATGAACGAATAATGTATTATTATAATATTTATAACAAATGATTATTTAATGATTATTCCCTAAGTGGAAACTTATATTTAGAGACCGTTCTTCTAAGAAGGCAGCATTTGTAAAATAAAAATCCAGTAAATATCTAGTTTCGTGCAGTGCAGTGTACCAACTCGAGAGAAAGAGAGACCTGTATTCTACGAGACATTTTTAATTCCATGATGCCATGATATCAGTTTGATTATTTTCTTGTCGACAAATAGGAAGACCAAGTTAAGACTCACAAAGACTTAAAGCTTTGTAGATCCGTACATTCATGCAAGTCTTGTAAATTTCTCTGAAATGAACATTAAGTTCTCATTGCTTCCAGTTGGTTTAACTTTTCATTTCTTACTCTTCGATGAAACTTTGTATCTTTGAAGTTATTTTACGCTACCCAGAGGAAGCAGAGTTAAGAAACAAGTGAAACATAGTCATAGAGCATCTGGTGCGTCATGATGTTTGAAATGACGTCATAGATCACTTTCAGTTAACTTTATATTTTTCTGTTATTACGAAAATCATATGTTTCTATTAAAGAAAATTAATATTGAACAATGCAATATATGAGCAATATAAAACATGTCAGCTACATAGATTAATAACCTCGTATATATTAATATATATATATTTTAAATTTATTTTACGATGTTATACCAGCTGCTGATATTATAAAGAACACTGTAGAATTTCTCTAAATAAATTGGGAGAGATGAGTTGGATAGCCATTGATGAATGAATGAATGAATGCATTTTTATGGAGCCCGCTTCACTGGTGAAGAGTATGTGCCTGCTAAAGCAAGAATCTTCACAAAATTGGCGACGGAATCACTGGCGAAACTCTTGCCATGGGCGAATATCAAGCGGATTGGGAGCTGGAAACCATTGCAAATGTTACGGGTATAACAACTGTTCATGGATAACTCGCCACACTCTCGTACGCGCCATATGTTCGGCACCTGGTACTTGACGAACGTCGGTAATGCTTGTCTCAATATGCAGTGTTCAGCGACAACTCTTCGTGCACTTCTCTGTCGTCCGTGATTTACTGATGAGATTATCATTGGCATGAAACGGGAGTGGGTTCCGAAGTCTGTGTTGAGGATACTCCTTTTACATTCTTACAGCTTCTTCACCATTACCAGGGGGAATATTAGAAGCGCATCTCCATATTCTCAGAATGTGTAGCTGTCTGTTTTAAGCGCATACTCGCACTTACTTTACTGTACGTACTGTTCGCTTGAGTGGAGCCGGGATAGCGAAGTCGTTACAGCGACTGGCTACGGGCTGGTTGACCGAGTGCTTGGAGTTCAATTCCGGTAGAGTCAAGAGTTTTCTCTTCTCCACGTCGTCCAGACCGTCTCTGGAGTCCACCCAACCTCAAATCCAGTGGATACGAGGTGTTCTTGCCCCGGGGGAAAAGCGGCCGGGGCATGAATCTGACCACTCACCTCCAGCTAGTGCCGAGGTCAAGAAAATGCGGATCTATACATGAACTCCTCAATACACCTTCAAGTCCTAGTGCTTAATTAGTTAAGCATAGGGGCAGCTTTACCTTACCTTACTGTTCACTGGAAATTAGCACCTGATGTCACATGCTAGTGTATATTGTCAACTTAACTAACTCTGGAAACATGGCGACTGTAGAATGTAGAATGGGGAAGGTGGTAGTGACAAGAGACAAGTAGTCATCCACATATTCTCCTCTCAAAGCGATTCCCTTCAAAAGTGTCCCTAGCTTAAGTCATTTTCATAACCCTCCATTTAACCCTGCTTATTTCTTTGACACTTCATATATTCACGAGATAAACCCATGATCTTCCCGCATGAACGAGCTGCATGGATGAAGTAATCTGTACAATATTTATTTCCCCTTCTGCATTTTTAAGAGAAGTGCAGAGTGGCAGCGGTAAAGGGCGTAGACGTAATAAATAAGAAATTGTACACATAAGACCACAAGTTACATCACATTGCATCATATGTCGTTGTTATTGTAGGATAGAGAAGAAGCTACATGTGTAATTTTAAGTGAAATTTAGAGGACATATCCTACTTCTGTTATCAGAAACCTCGATCAATATTGAAACAGATTATGTATGTAAGGCAACGTGCCTTTCTATTTTGTCAAAAATTCTTTTGCTACTTCCTGTTGCTTGCAGTGTGACAGTATGCCACTATGTATAACTGGTTCCGACACACTTGACGAAGGCATCGGATCTGAAAATTACGTGCCATGAACCAATAACAAAGCCTTTTGAAAATGACAATACGACAATTTACTCGTGGTATATACGATGTGATTTATTATTTTTCTTTGTGGCTTACTTTAGTATACTGTCAGTAACTACAGAGTATATAGCGTCAAATTGTAGGATAATAGTTGAATGATGAATTCAAAAAGGCCTTGCAAGACTGTTATTATGGTGGGGTTAGGTACTATACTAGCATTTGCGTGGATGCACTGAGGATAACCACGAGAAAACGTCAGGATTGTAGGTATCACGGCGCAGATTCAAATCGAGAACCGGCGTTATAGTAGTGCAAATCGTTACGGCTACGTGAGCACGAGAGGTTTGAGGTTTGAGGTTTGCACTCCAGATTATGCGGTGTTGCAACCCAGAAGATCACTGTACTACTTGTAGTAGTTTCCTGTGTTTTAAACTGAAAGTCAGAAAGACTAGGACAGACATGTTTTTAACAACAGTGGTTCAGAGGATATAAAAATGTTGTTCGCGTTCCAATATCAGATACAGAATACAGAAGGCTTGTGGCAGAAATTGCTGCCAAGTCCGGGGAGGAGAGTAAAAGGAAAAAAGTCAGTTCTCTGTCCTCGTCTGTAAGGCAAGAAAGACGTTGAAGTCGTAAAATTAATCACATACCTACAAATACGTTCATGGGAAACTATCTTTTAAATTCTGAGAAATAAAATGAAGAACAATTGTAAATGTTAATGTAGGTTTCAGTTAAAAATATATCGTTGAATTTATAATATTCACAGAGTTCCTAAATTTACAAATATATTCAAAATGTGAAAGACGAAGATTAAAGAGAGTCGAGTATTTTTTTTATAATGCTGCTTCGTAAAACATTACTTGAGGCACAGGGTGATTCAAATAAATGCTTTCAAGAGGTATTCCAATTCTAAATTGAAGAAAAGTGAACAAACAAAAATAAATAATTGTGTCTGTTGTTACCAAAAAAAAAAATGAGAAGGGAGTGCAGTATCTGTTCCACCATAGAGTTCCAAAAGATACGAGTATTATGTTTTTGGACATTATCCATCGTCCTGTCTATTTTCTAAAGACGTCCTGTTTATTTTTCCTGCTTGAAAGATAAACAGGATGTGATTTTTTTTCTTTTAGAAAATAGGGAGAACGATGGGTAATATCCAAAAACATAATACTTGTGGCAATGTACCATCTTCACAAACTTTTAGATCTTATTCCCAAAGATATATTTACATAAAAACATTCGAAAACAACAAATCACATATTTTAAGTGATTAGGACATTTATGGTTATATATCGGCCTTATAAAAATGCAATTAATTAGAAGAGTATAGTAATCTGAGTTGTTACATTGTAGTTTAGAAGAAAGCCCAAACTCGTGGCGTTAGAATCCAGGAGACCCAAGCCGCACTCTTCAAGTCACCTCAGTAGCAACCTCAGCTCCAACATGCTAATTCTGTAGCTGAATTTGTAATTTTTGTTATACGCTGTCTTCTAAGTTGTGTCCCAAGGAGCAGAGGAAATAGTAGGCCCAAACAGAACACAAATGGTCATATTCATCAGAATATATTTTTGGAGAAGGGAATCTTATGATTAAAATACCAATACTGAGCCTGATGTGATTCAAGATTCATGTTCGTGTAATTTTGTATGACCCAAAAGAAACTGAAATTTAGAAAATACAATTTTATGCAACAGTGATAGGAAAATTATAAATTTCATATTAAAAATATTGAGAGAGCTTTAACTCAAATGTAATCATATCATATTTCGTAACAGATAAAATTTGTGCTGAACAGTTACATTAAATCACGGTTGTTTTAACGTATATATTTTTAGTATGTCCCTCTCGATTAAAATACGGTATAAAAATATCACGCGAACAATCGTAATATGAAGTTTTTGAAGGATATGATGAATAATGTGGAATTTAACAGACCGTTGGATTTGTATTTTCACAAAACCGGAAAAATTCACTTCCTACCGTATAATTCATTAAGGGTAGCGGTTGAGTGCTTCCTGTTTGTAAGGTCCTGTGTTCATATATAGGTCTTGAAGCTGCGTATCATGACTGGAGTTTTTCATGCTTTTTGTCCGTCTGGCATCAAAATGAAATTTGTCCTACAAATGTTAGTGTGAACCTCTCTTGCTGGATTTATTCGAAGTGTGGTAACTACGCGGGAGATAAAATATGCAGTTAAACAGATGCAATACTCTGTTATATGATCATATATAGTGCTGAGTGCGGATAAGTTTCAAAAGGATTATAAATGTTATTTTTAATGATAACTCTGGTTTCTAATGACATAAAATTTGAATACGTCTAAATCATGGCAATTATGATTTTACAAAAGATGTAAACTATTCTGATTTATACAACATTTGTATGTCGATTCTCTGTTGTCCTTGCAGAACATTAATTGGAAATTTAACCAGAGAATAAAACAACTTAATAGAATTTCGAAAAGCGAGTATGCCCATTTAAATTCAATACTCAAAAAATGGATGATGCAGATTTTACAGTTTAATACTAGTCGGCAAGGTTGTTGTAACAAAATAAAACTATATTTTCTATTTAGTTCCGTTTTGCTGATACAGTATCTGTACTTCATAATTTTCCATGTTGAATTTCTAACCAAAATATCCTGGAGTTCTCTTTTTCGCGTTATTTATTAGTATTCTTACAGTTTAATTATAAATTAATACAATTATTAGTTATTTTCTACGTGTAATGAAAATAAACGAAACACATTGCTGCTTAATTTATTCAGGTGAGATAAAATGGTAAAGTTGTCCCTGTGTTTAATTAATTAAGCATCACGCCATGAAAACTTGTGGGGAGTGGAAGTATAGCTCCACCTTTCTTGGCCTCGGCAATAGATGGAATGGTCAGCATCACGCACACACACACACACACACACACACCGCTTTATACACAGGGAAGGAGCCGGTCTGGACGCTGTAGTGTAAACAAATATCTTTTTGTCCTGCCGGGAACCAAATACCAACCGTCTAGCCCGTAGCCCGTTGCTATACCAAAGGAGCTTGCCTAATTTATTCAGCGGCTCCGTGCGGTCACTGTTGTCATCAGACATTGGACATTGGACTCTTTGTGTAAAGTAATTTTTTCTCGAAGTGCAGTGGTCATTATTATGTACGTTCGTATAATCATGTCACAAATAGGGTTTCAAACGGAATATTATATAAGCCTAGGGCAATATGATTCTGAAAGTAACAAAATATAAAGTTTCAATTACTTGCCATCTGCTCTTTATTTAGTTCACATTTGTGAATTTATCACTTCGACTATTGTAAAAATGAATTATATTTTGAATCGCGACAGAGTGAAATCACAGATGGAAAGTGGGTGGACAAAACAAGCCAGAGAAGTTCCTTTTTTTTTTTTTTTTTGTAATATTGTATTCAAACAGGATTTATTAGTTGCGAGCAGAGATTATAATATTCTTACAACTCGTACCCCATATAACTGACAATCTCTAATTTCCCAATATCATTGATTCAACGTCATGCTCTTCCTTGATGTCGGAAGTACTGGTAATATATCTGCTGATATCATTGTTCGTGGTCTTATTTTATTCTCCGATGCATATCGTTCCTTTTCAGTTTGTTTCTATCGAAACCTTTGCTGTTTTCTAATAATCCCATGTTGACCAAAAAGACATGGCATTCACTCAGTTCAACATCATTTCTCTGTCCCTTGCATTCCAGTTTCTGTTTTCACAGAACTTCTCTTACACTTATCTAGATCATCGCCGTTTCTCAACACTTTTCCACTTTCGTAATAAATTTTATCTTAGACTCTCGCAAAATGTCACAATGTTTATGTTTTTCTAACAGAACTAATGCCGACCACAGTGGCCGCTCGGACTAAAGCATGAACCGTCTTCGCCCGCTCGAACACTGGATCATGGGTTCGAACCCCACTCGACTTATGAACGTCTGTGCCCTTTTATTCTGTGTTTCTATTGTTCTATGTATAGGTAGCGGCCTTGCGACGGCCTGATCCCCCGTCCAAGGAGTCCTACCGATGAGCATAGATTAAGAAAACTGAAAAATCGGCCAAGGTCCACAAGGGCTGTAGCGCCGTAGACAGATACTAGAATAGAGGTAATATTTTAGAACTGTGTATTAGATAAATTATGTTACAAATGTCATAGAAACATTGACGGAAGTAAGAAAATGCCATTTCAGCAGGTGTCCACACTTTTAACAGCGAGCAATTTGCCTCAAGGTGTAAGAGTTTTGGCTCGTGTTCGGAATGTTCTCATGTGTAGTCTCACTCTTGACAACGGCTGCCATGACTGATATTTTTGTAGTTTTCCTCAGATGCTCCAGGAAAGTGTCAGGTTAGACCTTAAATTAGTCCAAGACCGCTTTCTTTCAAGTCCCTTCCAATTCATTATTCACGATCACGGAATCAATCAACGCTAAATAAACTACGAGTTACTAACGGCGTTTTTGAGTGAAATACAAACAAATTAAGATTATATTTTCACATTTTTCATCTTTACTTGTTAATTTGTTCAGACATACCCATTGGTGTTAACATATTCCTGGAGTTTTTTTCTACATTTCACAAAACTTTAATGTACAAATCTTTCTGCAGGACTAGTTTGTCGATGACCTTGACGCACTGAGAGGAGGAGGAATTATGTATCATGATGATATGGAAGTAACTAACGAATCCTCTAATTCACTTTTCTTCAATAAAGTAAATTATTGCGTAGAAAAATATGGCTAATTCCTTCTCATCTTCCAAATGCATCATTTTATTTTACCTATCTCACTGATTCAGAGGTTCATTCATAACAGGCACAAAAATATTTTTGCAAAACTAATAGCACTTCAGGCAAGGGAAAGTCAGCCAGTGACATTGTTTTATTACATGTTTAGCTCAGTGCAAATAAGTAATTTGACGTACTGGCTTTAGAGGGCAGTCCTTCACATACAAAAACTAACAACGATAAGGGATACACACAAACTAATGAGAGGGATATATGAATTACGCCGTAGAGATGGGCTCAGGTGCCATGATATACGTACTCGTACATACCAAATTTCATAAAGATCGGTTCAGGCATTCATAAAATAATAACGGGGATACACAGACTCATACGAAAAATTGTCAGGATAATCTGTGTCGCAGCAGAGATTTGAACCACACACCTCCCAAAATCAAATCGGGAGCGTTTGATTCAGCTGGTTCGTTATATGTGATGTAAACAGACAGGACTTGCACAGGGCAAATGTTTTATGATTCATATTATTTACCCAGTTTTGAACTGCAGTCTTCACTCAAATTATTCATCGGTACTATTAGAAGAAGCTTTAGGTGCTTGCTAATTTTGCTACCTTATATATGAAATTTAAGGAAAAACATAGAATTTTTAATTGACGCTAGTAAGGAGGTTGGTCTAGAAGTAAACACAGAGAAAACTAAGTATATGTTGCTATCTCGTCGCCAAAGTGCAGGGCAAAACCGTGACATAAAGATAGCGAATAGATCCTTCGAAAATGTGGCAAAGTTCAAATATTTGGGAATGAAAGTAACAAATCAAAACTCGATTCAGGATGAAATCAAGAGAAGACTGAATTCGGTTAATGCTTGCTACCATTCAGTCCAGAACCTTTTGTCTTCTCGTCTGTTTTCCAAAAACATAAAAATTAGAATATACAAAATTATAATTTTGTCTGTGGTGTCTTTATGGGTGTGAAACTTGGTCTCTGACATTAAGGAAGGAACATAGACTGAGGGTATTTGAGAACAGGGCGTTGAGGAGAATATTTGGACCGAAGAGAAATAAGTGACGGGAGATTTGGGAAAAGTGCATAATGAGGAGCTTCATAACTTGTACTCTTCTCCAAGTATAATTAGAATGATCAAGTGAAAGAGAATGAGATGAGCAGGGCATGTAGCACGAATAGGAGCGAAGATGAATGCATGCATGATATTGATGGGAAAACCAGAAGGAAAGAGACTACTACGAAGATCAAGACGTGGGTGGGTGGACAATATTAAAATGGATCTTAGAGTGATAGGTTGGGAAGGTTTGGACTGGATTGATCTGGCTGAGGATAGAAACCAATGGACAGCTCTTGAGATCACTGTTATGAGTCTTTTGGTTCCATAAAATTTTGGGAAGTTCTTGATTAGCTGCACAATTGGCGCTTCTCAAGAGGGGCTCAGCTCCATGAAGTTAGTTGTATGTGTGTGATTGCATCTCCAATGCTCACCGTGAGTTACTGTTACATGCGAATATTTTTTCATAGTTATTATAAGATTACCGGATTGCCATCTGAGCGGGTATGTGGCTTTATTCATCTAGTGCGTGAAATATGCTCAAAACCAATTTGAGAGAGACTGCCTTTCTGTTTTTGAACGGTTGAAAGTGACGGTTTGGAATTTCGTTGGGCTTATTCAGTGTAATTCTAAAATATGTTTAAATTTGGTTGAAATGAATAGCATGAATTGACAGCCATGCCGTACAAAACAACTTCCAGTATTTCATATGTTTACGCAAGAGACTTCTGTCTTTCGATCCACCACCTTTAAAATTGCGTATGTCCGTCAGAAATGTGGTGGATATTCGGGAATATTGGCTTCGCAGGTGGAAATTTCAGATTCTCCATTCCTACATCTGTGCCGGCCCCTACACCACTCAACCTCTCCTCCCGTCCCCTCACTGCTGACATCAGTTGGATTCTGATTCACTCTGGTATGCGTTCACATAGGTGTCGCTTAGCTGGAGCGGCATTGCGGGCATAGATTAACGTATTAGTAATTAATCGTAAAAACAATAAATTTCGTGCTGATATGATTGAAAGCCAGTGTAAATCCTCAGTTTTATATACGAGATACCTCGTTGAAGAAGTGCACTGGAAATAGTGCTTTGTAATATTTTATATCTTACGGGTCTAAATTTTGTTTTGTTTTTTCTTCAAATAAATATATATATAGTAACGTGTGTAACTAGGCAACGGCGCGATAAACACCTCGCTGGAAGTTACGCAACAATAGGACGAATATTTATAGCTCGTTGATAGAAAACAGCCAGCGCGCTAATAGGCTAGCGAAATAGTTATCACGTGACTTTTCTTTGTGTGGTTTGCTCTACGCAACGATAGAAATGTGTTTTCTGTGCGTGGTTCGGGTCGAGAGGACATGGGAGAATGCGGAAATGGGGATTGACTTAATTGGAGTTCCGAAAGTTCCACCGGAGCAGCAGTGTGGTCAGAAGAAGAATTAGAAGACTTAGTATATGACGTTACATGTGCTGTAGTTTCGAGTAATTTTGAGAGTGTAAGAACTAATTTTAGTTACAACTAGTGAAGATCCAATAAAGCCATTCACCAATACAAACCCACATCTTAAGTCACTGAAACACGTGACAATATAATGTCGAAAAATCTAAAATGACAATGAATCGCTATTAATAAATGTGTGTAGAGGCACAAGTATATGATTGTTAATATCTTGTTTCAGCATATAAATGTGCACAAGTATACTTCAAAAAAGACAACAAGAAAATTGTGCTAATGTCCGGTGAGAATTCAGTGGGAAATCTCATCAGTTGCTAGGCCTGTATGAACTTTCGTACTACCCTTGAGCTTGGTTAGATAATTCGGTAAGGCAAAGGGCTACGGTTTGGGTGGTCGGGGTTCGATTTCCGGCAAGGGTAAGAGATTTCTCTCTCCTCCACAACGTCCAGAATGGCCCTGTGATTCACACAGCCTCCTATCCAATGTGTATGCATTGGTAAAGCGGCCGGTGTTTGAAGGTGACTACTCACATCCATCAGGTGTCGAGGTCAAGAAAGTTTAAACTACACCTCTACTTAATTAATTAACTTTTTTTTCCCTTGGCACTACAGCCCCAGTGGGCCTAGGCCTACCCACATGAAACTCTCCGTTTCACTTCGGTTTACTAGATCTTAGACATTCGGTAGGACTCCTTGGGCGGGTGATCAGCTCGTCGCAAGGCCTCTACCTCTACACAAACACAGAAAAACACACATACAGCAACTAAACATCAATGCCCTGAGTGGGATTCGAACCCACGATCCCGGTTTCCAAGCGAGCGAAGATAGTACATGCCTTAGACCGCTCGGCTACCGTGACCGGCAATTAATTAACTTTACCTTAACCATTAATAACAACCCCGGCTTCCTCCTGTGTTCATATTGAATCATATCGAATGATGATTCGAGGTCGATATCAAATCTCATCTCCCACTAACAACAAATAATGAAAATCATGGGACATCTCCATTACATTGTATGCTGTATTTTTTATTGCTAGTGGGGTGAGACTAAGTCCCTTGTACTGCGGCCGCTTATGGCCTATTGTACCAGCCCCAGATGATAGGTGAGGGTGATTGTGGAGCAGTTGGTGGAATGAAGATTGGCAGCGGAAACCGAAGTACTCGGAGAAAACCTGCCCCAGAGCCACTTTGTCCACCACAAATCCAACTTGACCAGACCCGGGATCGAACCCGGGCCGCTGCAGTGGGACGCCAGCGACTAACCGCTTGAGCTATGGCGCGGCTCTTGTATGCTGTATATTGCACATATCCACATCAAAATATCAGTTGTCTTAGAATGGACAAGATACGATACACAAAGGACTACTCGTTCACTAATGATCTAATACATAACTTATTTCATGCAAATTACTAGCCCTCGGAAGTGCTGTAACACACATTGTGTTCCATGCGGTGAGGAATTTGTCTAGCTAAACGTCCGTCGGCTTATCAGGATAGATTATACTTTCAGATACAGCATGTATGTGTGGCGGTAAAATTTTACCGAACTGTGAAGTTTCTTTTAGACGTTCCGTAAACTTACCTCGGTGCGGTGACGTGACAGAGTCAAACCCAACTTCCGCACTGTAAGATTCCGCGCCTTCCTCAGCTTCTGTGCCTCGACTCACATTTATATAAAGAGTCTTGGATTAGCTTCATGACAGTGCATCACTGCAGTATAACAAATGACCGCCACTTCTTACATCCGTTCAAATATAGACGCGACAGTGACAAGTGACGGATGAAGTTACTTTACATTAGAATACCTCCCTTTTACGAGGATTCTTTTATTTAGTTGCTTTTCTTGGTTTTCGTTTTATCGTAATAAGAACTATTTAAGTACTATAAATGCAGCTATAATACATTTACTGCAGATATAATAATAATACCTACAAAAGCCTGTACTTGTATTATGTTTGTTTATGCTCACAAGGACGCGGACCACGGGGAAAACATTGAAATGCCGTAGTAAGTAGCGCGATCGGTAAATTTCATTGTTTTTCTGGAAGTTATGTTTCGAACTATGCTCAATTGACCTATTTCGTGGTAAGGAAGGAAAAGGGTAAGAGGTATGATGATAAGGCCGGACAGATAAAAGGACTGGTAAAGAAATACGAGAGAAAGGAGGGAAGAAAATAAGTATATAAATGTTTATGTAACATATGATGATCCTTCTTTGGAATTTTCAACGGGCATCACAAATATAATAATACAAGTAATAATAATAACAATAAGAATTCAGTTCAGTTCAGTTACTTTATTAAGTGCTTGCATCAGCTAAAGGGCCAATTACAAGCAAGCATTGGGGAGGGAAGAAAGGATCATAAAATGTGAACAGATATAATAGAAAATACGCAAGGAATACTAAAAGTGAAATGACTGAATTACTGCTAAGATCTCGACAAAAGGAGGCTCTTAGTTATTGTTAAATATGTTGCTAACAGATTTAATAATGCCATTTAAAGAAACTAAATTTCTGTTAAAAATATCACTTTGTCTGGGGACAGCATTTGCCACAGAAATGCATCTGGCAAAGGGACTAACCTTTGCGCGATGACTAACATCGAAAGTTGAATATAATCTAACTGACCTCCTAGACACCCATAAATTAACAGTATCAACGGTGGATGAAAAACGTTTTTTGTTTTGAAAGACACGAATGAGACATAAAGCGTCAAGGAATTAACGTCTGTACTGCGAGGATGAATGACGCAGTCTGACTAATGTATCGCCGTATCTATTACAACAGATGCCAATAAAAGCCTTCTATAGCATAGGGCTGCAATTTTCTAATTCGTTCAAGTTTAGATGAATCATTCAGGGTAATGGAGTTTCATGCGGTTATCCGAATACATAAATATAACGCTTCAAAAGCTTACAATAATTGAATTGAATAGAATTATTGATACTATGATACGTCTTAAGATAATCTGCAAACAAGAGGTAGTTGGTAGTAGTAAATGGATTCACGACCGCCTATGTGGTCTAGTGGTCAGAGTTCCTGGCAACAGATCCATAGGTCCGGGTTCGATTCCCGGCGCTACAAGATTTTCTGAGAAATAGTGAATCTGAAACGGGATCCACTCAGCCTCGTGAGGATAATTGAGGAGCTTCTTGAATGGAAACGTTGCGGCTCCGGTCTAGAAAACCGAGATTGCGCTGACCACTCGACACCCTCTATCCGCAAAAGTTGGAACTAACTTCACCGACAAGCGGCGGTCGCTCGGTCGGTATAGTTCGCTTGCGGACTAAAAGCCACGGAGTATAAATGGCGTCACACTTACCATTAGTAAAAATATCGAAGAGCAGGAGTCCCAGACTTAACAGCATAAGCGGAAGAAAGCGTACGAAGGATACGAACAGGGGCATGTCCATTGGTCAGGCAGGTCAGAAAACAGTTAACATAACCAAGAGTATAACCCCTCTCTCTCTATAGTGCCCTTTACGTTGGGTGTCACCTTCTTGTTGTCGCCGTCCCTCTTTACTTTTCTGATCCTTCACCTGTCTTCCGCCTGCAGCGGCTGTTGCTGATGCTTCTTTGCCAAAGGAACACAGGTGAATTTTCTTTCCTCAGAAGATAGAGATGAGACTGTCTCAGGATCTTTATACTGGCCTCGCTCAGACATGGAGGCAGAAGCGTCTAATGATACACTTGCACTTTGCATGTGAGGACACTTTATTCTTTGTGAAGAAAGCGTAAAACAAAACACAGTTCACATACACAATTCACCAGGTGCTGACACTTCTTTGCAAGGTGAACTACCAAACACTTACAACTGTTCCTAGCTGGACCACCACTTTTTTTTTAAGACTGTTTGAAGAGTATTTGAAGACTATTTGATGACTGTTTGAAGACTATTTGAAGACTATTTTTCTGAAGAGATGTGAGCCTCTCCAGTTTCCGCGAAGTTCCCAAGTCACACCCTCAACTTTTGAGGATTGGCCAGATTTGAAATAAGGGAGTTGACTCTGAATCCGCTACTTCCAATCATTTTTACTCTAGAGGCAATTTTTTTCTTTAATAACCTAACGTAACTTTTGACAGGGAATGATGTATGCTGGCCATAGCGTCCCCTCCTGGCACGCCTTCGTGTGACTTAAGACTAGCAGAAACTGTCAAGAGTCAAATTTCCAAAGTGAGTCGCCGAGCGACTCTGGAACCAAAATTCCAAGAAATGCTTAACTAAATCACCAGGAGGCCATCTGGGGTCTTTGTGTGGTCCATCTGGGAAAGAGGCCGCTTCGTGTGTGCAAGAGATGGTCTATGTCACACTCTGCGTACACACTCTGCGTAATTATTATAAAATACTGAGAATAACTCTCAATGAACTACCATTTAGGCTTGTGGGCCATTAGGGCGGTTATAAGAGAATGTCCAAAACTGACGAATTTACAAAGAATCATATAATAAGGAACTGTATCAAAAGCATAAATTAAATCGAAATAAACAGAATAATTTTTCCCTGGAGAACTAACCGAGTGTAAAAAAGTGTTAACTTCGGTAACCAGATTAGTCAAAGTGGTACCATGTTTATGGAAACCAACCTCAGATGGATTAAGTTTATGTTTAAAGAATAAAAGAAATGATCATGGGTAATGAACCGAAAAACTTCGGAAAAATTACTGAGTAAAAATATGGGTCTGTAGTTACTAAGCACAGCGCTGCTACTTTTCTTAAATGCTAGAACAGCAGCAGCCTGTTTTCATAAGGCTGGGGACGTCAGATTAATTACACTGAGATTATAAACAGGAGTTAGCAAAGGGATAAAGATCCTTTACTTATAAAGGATGCAATTCCATCAGCGCCCACACACTTGTGCGGTTTAAGACGCTTAATAGCCTTAGTAAATTCAACAGCAGAAACAGGAACTCTGGTGAGTAGTCTGAAGTAGCACATTGAGGAGAAGTAATGGCCAGAGAAGTTATATGAAAAATATGTTTAACGTGATTATCAAAAACGTATCTAATATTTCTTTAAATCTGTAACAATGTTATCATCAAATTTCAATTTAATGAAATCATATTTTTTTGCAAATAATTGTGAACTTATTTTCAAAAACGATTTGGTTCAGTTTTAAGTCTATCGTCAACTGACTTAACCAACGCTGCCTCTCAGGCTTAATAGTGTTGCGTGTATTAGTGACTAGATGGGGTTTGGGTTTGATTATTGGATTTATTAATACCTTATACAGCCGGTCACGGTAGCCAAGCGGTCTAAGGCATGCACTGTCTTCGCTCGCTTGGAAACCGGGATCGTGGGTTCGAATCCTACTGAGGGCATGGATGTTTGTGTGCGTTCTTCTGTGTTTGTGTGCAGGTAGAGGCCTTGCGACGAGCTGATCACTCGCCCAAGGAGTCCTACCGTATGTGTAAGATCTAGAAAAACCGAAATGAACGGAGTTCATGGAGGTAGGCCTAGGCCCAATGGGGCTGTAGTGCCAAGGAAAAAAAATACCTTATACAATCATCTCGTACTTACAAGTAATACAGCGCTATCGCTGATTTATATAATTTACACTTCATCGTTACAGACGCACTAGGATTCTCAGTCTTCGCTAGTCGTACCCAGGTAACGGAATTAAAGCAGTCTCACTGTGACTAAATCTTTTAATCACACCCTAAGGCTTCACTGCTGACTTCTAATTCTTCTTCAACTACTGACTTCCCTTGGCTTCCTCCTACCGACAACTGACTCAATTCTGTTGTACCCCGTTGTATCCAGATTGTCTTGACTGACTATTCTCCAGAGTCAGAATTACTCTACGACTAGCGGTTTACCGCCAATCAGTTATCCTTAGCGACAAGCCCCTTGAGTCTCACGAGCATTAATTTGATTTTCCAACTGAACACTTGCGGTTATAGTCCTTACGTAACATCCTGTCTGAAGAGGGATGGGTCTGTCGTTTACGATTGCTGCTGAGCCTCGCCAGCGCAGTCATTCTCAGGTCAAGAGTCCCGCGGTAAACGTACGGTACTTATAAGAATATTCTCCCTTCAAACTGTTTCCCTTATATAGTCTCGGCACGGACCACGCAGCACAGAAAACACAGCTCCCCTATTGTTTTAGATGTGTTACCATGCTGTTGCCTAGCAAATTATCTCGGCGCAAGACCACATAGAAAACATCTTTCATTCTTGTCGCGTATTGTTATAACCGACTGCTTATTGGTCTGATACTCTGCAACGGATATCCTTTTATTGTTAAGAGAGTAGCTTCTGGACTGTGTTTACCGAGCCGTTGCCTAGCAATGACCATACGCCTCACATTAACAATTTTGATAAGTTTATAAAAGCATGAAAAGCTTCGTGATGTGTGTCGGTTTTGTTTGCTTACAGCAATGAAAATAGTGACTCTTTTTATTAATGTATTATTTAAGATTGCTGTAAAATTATACAGCGTGTACGAAAATGATTGGAGCGGTTTCACGCGGTTATAACGGCTTTGGAAATGCACTCAGAAGTATGTTTCCCATATGGAACGAAACAGCAGTTATTCAACTTTTGATCGCATGCCCAAGCCAGCTCCCTCCCCCCCCCTCTCTCTTTCTCACGGTCCGTGACGTTGCAAAAAGAAAATGGCGACTCCAGAGCAGAAAACGTTTTGTGTGCTACTGTTTGCGAAGCATGAATTAGTTGTTTCTCTTCAGCGGACGTTCCGGCAACAATTTCAGAGTGATCCCCCATCTGCCAACAGCACTAGGCATTGGTACCAGCTGTTTCAGACAAAGGGATGCCTTTGTAAAGGGAAAAGTGCAAGACGTCCGCGTGCGCCAGAAGAAAGTGTGGAACGAGTTAGACAGCCCTCTCTTCGCAGTCCAAGAAATCTGTGCTCCATGCAAGTCGTGAATTGGAGATGTCGACTATGACTGTGTGGGGGGGGTGGTGTTGTGAAAGAGCCTAGAGACGAAGCCCTGACGTCTGCACTTTTTGCAGTACCTTCAATAATTTTGTACACGGTGTATTAGAAACTTAGAATTCTTAATATAAATAAAGAGAACAGATTGATTTAAAGCGTCGGTAAAGACTGAGGTCAACAGGGTCAGCAGAGGACTGTTCATACACACAAGACCAGTCATTGGAGGGAAAATTTTGGAAAACCGCAACAAAATAGCCGAATGCATAACTCCAAAGTAAAATATGAACGTACAAAAATAGCACAGACAATACACCAAATTCAAGAAACAAGCATGATTATTATCAGGAGTTGCCAAATCACTGCTCCATTTTGAAAGAAAAACTTTGGAAACATCTGTAAATACAGGATCCAAAGATTGTTGTTAGCCCCAGTGTAGTTCTATTGAAGATGGCCGAAACAGCAAGCAGCGGTACGAATGAACTTACCTCTATTTTTTATGATTCATTTGGGGTAAAGTCGGGAATATTAAAATCCCTTAAAGAGCAACACGCACTCTATGAAGGTTTAAAATGGCCTCCAAAGAATGAACATAATCTTCATTAGTCTTCGTATCAATATTAGACGGAACATGGTGATTAATAATAAGTAAACTGAAACGGCCTTGAATAGGACTTTCAGTCCAAATGCATTCGTTCATAAGTTCAAGATTGAATCTACACTTGAACCCGGTAACTGATGGACGGCGATAAGAGCGTCGCCACTGCGACGCCTAGTAAGATTTCAACAATTCCTTCTGCACTATAAATTGAGTACAAATCGGGAAAGAAGTCGTGACTTAAAAATGAATTATACAGCCACATTTCAGTGATGCAAATAATTCTGTAATCCTGAACTTAAACATTGTCTGAAAAGTTGGAACATTTGACAAAAATAATTTCACCAGACGTGGCAAGACAAGCCGAATTTACAGAAAACTGAAGCCCACCATGATGAATTAAGAATATAAGCAGCTTTTAGCATGCGCCTGACTGGCACCAGCAGGACTGACAGTATTGGAGCTAGAAGCAGCAACAGATGGAGCTCTGCTTTAAGAAGCTTAACAGGTGTACTGGAGGAGTACACCTGCTGAGGCGTAAGTTTTCCATAAAAGGGTGAAATAAAACAACCAGTAGGCTGAACGCTAGTGTTCTTAATAGAAGGAAGCTCATCTAACGAAATCCAAATCTGAAAGAATGCATGTATGTTCAATTCTGTTTTATGTCTGGTGCAGAGCAGTTTCTTTAGGCTTAATTGCTCGTTCTAAGATTTTCAACAACGTCAACGCTATCCTTTATGTTAAAATCATGAAGACAATAGGCCCTTGTACCTTTCCTGTTTTGAAATAATTGCAAGAAGGGGAGTTACACACATCAATAAGGGGTTGATGGCGGAGTTTTGGGTTGCTTACCCCTGGGGCACCAATGCTGGTATTCGTATTTGTAGGGAACCGCCTGAATCTAAAAGAATATACTTGCACAGCGGAAATTTGTACTGGAGGAGCAGCTAGTGCAACATCCACAGTAGGTCCTCGACCAGTAGATTTCTTAGCAGGTGAAGCAGTATGCGAAGATGCAGAATAAACAGCTTCGGCATAACTCCTAACATGTTTCTTACTAGGGGCAGCATTAGTTTTGTTCAGCAACTTCCATGATTGCCTGTGGACCGGCTCTGAAGGGCGATGACCCCTGAGGCTGTTCTGCTAGTCAACTGTTTCTTACCGTTTCTTAATTTGAGACCTAATCGATGCATTGTTAAGATTAAGGTTGATGACATTTGTGAACTGTGTCCAATACAGATAATACTAGTATGTGGTCAGATGTGCAGACCCCATTAAGACGGACTGCCTTCACCTGGAGGGCAAGCGCCTCATATCTATCGTTATGGAACACCAGAGGTAAACTAATTCCCTGTGAGGCGAGAACATGTGCCTGGGAAGACGTTGACGACGAACAGGTTCTACTGGCATGTCGTCATTCTTTCGGGAGCGTGAAGTCTTCATACAGGCAGCACCCTCCGTGAAGACCACGACATCGGTGTAGTATACATACTTGATCTCATTAAATTAGGGACAACAGAAATGGAAACGGGAGGCTCAAGGTCCATAAAATCATAGAAATTCCCGTTTACCATAAAAAGCTTTGGAGTAAAGTGACCAAACGTCTCGGCTCGCGGTAATCTTGCAAGGCTATCACACTGTCAGCACAGCAAAGATATGTCCACGTCCCACGAGAGCCAACGCTTTAATACATAGCCGTAATGTTACTTGATTTTAAGTGCTTGCCTCTTGTAGGATATGGCTGTTGGCATGCACTCCACTAAATAAATGAAATAATGACAGTGATAATAATAATAAAGTTAAAAGTGAAGGTCAATTTATCCCCATTCCTGTAACAAGTCTTGGAAGCTCATAGGGCTGAGAAATGTCGAAGCTCCCACATTTTGTAGACAATCGGCTCACAGATGGCGTTGAGGTTGTCAACCTTGGGCACCTGCACTCATTTCTGGTAGAGGCTGGTAGAGGCTGAGTCGACCCCAGGGCCATAGTGCGGCTGAAAGGATTAGGTCAATTGAAAAATCCAAGGACCTCATCGGGAATAGAACCCGCGACCTTCGGCTTGTAGCATAGCGCCTCAACCAACTACGCCACCTCAATAAATTCTTTATTGATTTAGGTGCCGATCTCAGCAGCCAGGGTTCAATTACAAAATCAGCGCTATTCCAGAGCAAAACAAACTCAAAGACAAAAACAAATAAATAAGAAAGAAGCTAAATCAACTAATTTTATTTATTTATTTGTATACTACCGCTGTTACTAGTAGTAATAACAATTATAACACTGAAAGTACTCGTACCACTAGCAATAACACCAACATTTAAAATAGTAACGCTCACTATAACGATGATAACACGCCAATGATCACGATGATGACGGCGACAATGACAATAATATAGTGACAGTAACAATTCAGAGGCAAAGTCCTTCTTGAGAATCAGCAGTTGTTCAGCTTGTAGTAGTTGCAATAGTAGTTGTAGTAGTAACAGTTCGATTAATTTCTGCTGAGTTCAACAGCCAATTGCCAATTACAGAGACAGTATAATATTAATAAAAATAGTAATCACTAATTAAACTCTTTAGCCTTTTCCAATTTCAAATAAAATGTTGAAGACTTCACTTTCGCAGTGATGTAAAGGGCGTGGAAGTGTGGACTCACGGTTCTGAAAGCTGATCAAAATACAGATATGTGTGTAATTTCTTGTTTGTTTTCTTTTGGTCCGTCTACGTAGAGGCCTCAGTATAGTGTCCCGCCCATATTGTCCTACCAGATATTTAAGGATTCGAAGTTTCACTATTAATTCTGAATTTCGACCAGCCAGAGGTCCAATCTGTGAAAGCCAGTGGGTAATAGGAAGAGCATATAGCTTAGGCCTATGAATGAAATTGTTATGGCGGATGTCGTCTGTGAGTGTTATGGTTCTGTCGTTGCACTGGATCTACAAATGGAACGGCAACGGACTTCTTTTAAGGTTGTACCTGTTTAAAATCTCGACAGATGCCTCTTATTCAGGCAACTTTCTTGGTCCATTACTAGTCTGACAAATTCCCAGTTAGTATGCTTTCACTAAAATAGGGCATAACAGCTCCCTGCAATATTTACGACTATTTTCAAGTTTGCAGAATGATCCCAGCTGAGGCCATAGCACGAAAAGCACTCATATTCACTGGTCTCTTAATAATACAGTGCAAAAAGAAATCTTGTTACATTATATCATCGTTTTTGGGTAGAGTCCAGTGCATTGTGAGTCATGCTAAGCACTTACAGGTAAAGAAAAAAGTTAATATAAGTACATGGCCGCAACATCTATTGTATTGCGATATGGCAGCTGGAGCGCGAGGAAAGGAGAGTAGAGAAATAGCGTTAGCTCTGATCTGAATGAATCTGGGTAGCTACTAATGGTTTACGGAAGATGTTGAAACTGCCCACAATTTCAGTCGATGTATATATCGGAGCCCTTTTTGCACCAATAATTCCCTGTCCGCTGAAATAATAATAATAATAATAATAATAATAATAATTCAATTCTTTATTATTAATGTGCCGAGTCAACAGCCGCAAGGCAAATTATAGACACAGCACAGTGCAGATGAATGAATTACATTATAGACAAACTAATTAAAAGTCAAATACAAATTGCAGTTAAGTACTTGGAAGAAATAGTGATGAATAAAAGTAAAAGTAAACAAACCAATAGCTTATAATTATGACNAGCGCGAGGAAAGGAGAGTAGAGAAATAGCGTTAGCTCTGATCTGAATGAATCTGGGTAGCTACTAATGGTTTACGGAAGATGTTGAAACTGCCCACAATTTCAGTCGATGTATATATCGGAGCCCTTTTTGCACCAATAATTCCCTGTCCGCTGAAATAATAATAATAATAATAATAATAATAATTCAATTCTTTATTATTAATGTGCCGAGTCAACAGCCGCAAGGCAAATTATAGACACAGCACAGTGCAGATGAATGAATTACATTATAGACAAACTAATTAAAAGTCAAATACAAATTGCAGTTAAGTACTTGGAAGAAATAGTGATGAATAAAAGTAAAAGTAAACAAACCAATAGCTTATAATTATGACAGTAATAATAATTTCATTATCATTAAACTAAGTGTTATTACGAATTGAGGAATGAAACATAAATATTTAATTAAGAAATGAATAGTATAGATTTTCAGAGAATAATAATAATATACGTAATTCATTTTGTTTTACTGGACATGCAAATAATAATAATAATAATAATCATGAACACTAAGATTCAGGCCCAAAAATCTCTTGAAATCTCATTGCGATTGGTGTATCACACTTGTCGTGTTTGGCTTATGTTGTTTCTTCTTCCACATAGTAAAAGAAGTAAAGGTAAAGCTATCTCTGTTACAGGCCGTGGAGGCCCTTAGTGTTGTGAGATGTTGAGGTTCCCACATTTTCTAAACAATCGGCTCATAGATGACGGTAAGTTTGTCAGCCTTATGCGTCCGCTGCCCTTTACCCTCAAGGAAGATTCCTGGTACTCATTTCTGTTAGAGACTGAGTCGACGCCATGGCCATAATTCAGCTGGAAGGATTAGGTAAATTGAAAACATCCACCTCATCAGTACATGATCCCACGACCTTCCGGTTTGTAGCATAGTGCCTCAATCAACTACGCCACCGTGTGCCTCCCCTTTTCCACATCTGAATCCTTCTCTACCTCATTTACTGTCTATTTGGCCTTCAAATAGTGCTCCATGTTCAGTTATGCATTATTCATTTGGGCCAAAAATATTGAATTTTTCCTGTAATCTTCTTTATTTTTACAAGGCTTTTATATGATATGAATGTTCACGCTCCACGCCCAGTTAAATTTTTAAAATTTTCCATAATCAGCTTTCTTCCTTCGAAATATTTCAGAATTTGGCTAACACTTTTAAAAAATTCACGCTCCGCCATTGATTTTATTGTACCTGCATGTACCCACAACATTTTGAATAGTTAGAAAAACATTAAAGGACTGAGACCGATACAGACACTTAGGCGTAAATGGGAGGATAATATTAAAATATATTTTAAAGAAATATTGTTTCACGGCATGGCCCTGATTCATCTGGCTCTTGATAGGGCCCAATGGCAGACTCCTGCTAACGCTGTAATGAGTACTGAGGTTCAGCAGTGTCGGCTTTGTCTGTACGTGCAGTGGAAATGAAAATGTCTATTTCCTTAGGCTATCTCAACTCCGAGAAGTCTGGAATTTCGTCACATTACCCTCCCTGCGAAGCAAACAGATGCTGTGAGGGTATACTGAACCGCATATTGTGGCAAGGTAGCTTTGGAATGCACAGACACGAGCATCTTCCCCTCCATGGAGATTTCTTGTTTAAATGCCCATATTGCGTACAGAAACGAAGGTACATTAGGCCCGTATTTCATGCTGGTCCCAGGAGCACTGAACAGCATTGCTTGATGGGCATGGCTGTGTTACCGCTCTTCAGAAGCAATTTGTGGAATGCATTACGAAATACTTTCCAGTCGGTGTAATTCAGATGGAAGTAAATCTCCAATACTCCTTCAGTTTATGGAATGTAGCTCTGTGTAGCTTACATAGTCAATATAACATAAAAGGAAAGTATTTGTAGAGCGTCCGTTGTGGTTCTGAGGGGATGACAAGAACCCAGTTCATAACAGTTGATGCATAAAAGCGTATAATTACTGAGAGTTGATTCATGGGCATGAACTCCGGGAGAGGAGTTGAGAATTAGACATTTTCTCCGCCGTATTAAAAAAAGTAAGATCATAGAAGGGAAGGAACTATACTAAATATTAGTAGAATGCATATAGAATAAGTATTTAAAGAAAATATTCTTATACCACGGATATTCTAGGGCTGTCCGTAAAAATTGACTTACATGACAAGAGCTTAAACTTTTTCAGAAGATATCTGGCCCTCTCTCCTTGATAAAATCCTGGCGACGTCCGTATTCCAAGATAGGAATATGTCCGTGTGTCATTTCAGCTTGATTGCTTAACACAGTCGTAAGATCTGTCTACAATAAAAGTGTTTATGAACAATTTGTCATACTAGATTTTAATCGAGATTGAAAGAAATCATACTTTCGTGATGTAGTATTCTGGATTACGGCGCCGTGTAGTCTGATATGTGGATATCCAGCTTAGACGGAAACACAAGATCACACTATGAACCCTCACCGATCCGGAAACCTGAAATCCTATGTAAGCTGTAAATAGACTTTCATGTACGTGTATTTGTTGTTGGCTCGATCAGTTTTCCATGATTTACATTACTAGTGGTAGATTCTAAAGGGTTCATAGTTACTAGGTTTTTGGACATTATCCCGCTTCCAGTATTCTAGAGACTATAAAACACGTCATTTCGGAAACTGGATATGTTTCCGTCCTCAGGTGAAGGGGGAAAGACATCTACTCTGTTGGGACCCTAACTTCCAGTGATTGAGGTTAGCTCTTTCTAAGGGATCCAACTGAGTAGGTGTCTTCCCCCCTTCACCTGACGACGGAAACATCCAGTTTCCGATACGTTGTGTTTTCTAGTTTCTAGAATATCAGAAGCTGGACATATTCCAAAAACCCAGCAGCTCTTAGTATTACTAATGGTGTATGCGGAACCTATAGCTGTCATTGACTAGGAAGTTCGCATGCACATTAAATGAAATTAAGCGAAATTACTGGTATCATGGTCATCCTGTCTGGCTTGTACCCCGACACCAGGATCCTTGTATTCGCAGTCCTCACGGATGGACTATTCTCCTATACCTCTATACACGTACTGTGACACATAAGTGAAACCCCCGTTCTCGGCAGACTTACTATTGCACTCCATGCAGAATATCTGCGGAGAACGCGTAGAGAAAGTTGGTTGCGTTCGCTCTCACAAAGTTGCCTCTCCAGGAAAATGTGAGTCAAGTTTTATAGATGTGTAAGAGAGATCGGGTACGGAGAATTTAACATGACGATACTACGGAGGAAAAGCACACTTGAAATAATGTTTAACCCAGTGAAGGATGCATTAGTCTCTGAAATTCTAGTGGCGCATCAGTAAAACGTTCATCGTGGAATATTTCGTGGCAATTAATGGGTAATGTTTTCCAGTTAAAGCATTTTATTGCCTTTAATTCTACAATCGATGTGCAAGCCCACACTCATGTCAACTTTCACTCGCACTGCCCGTGTCTTACTCTCTCGCGCAAACTGAGGCCACTAAAAGGTAACAGTACAGTACTTACATACCACACGCTTACTTACTTATGGAGCTGAGCCCTTCTCGAGGAGCCGCCAATTCTGCAGCTACTCAAGAATTTCCCAGCATCTTATGGAACCCGAAGGTTCATTATCGTGTTCACAAGAGCCCTCCACTGGTCCCTATCCTGAGCCAGATCAATCCAATCCATACCATCCCATCCCATCCTATTTCTCTAAGATCCATTTTATTAATGTTAACCCACCTACGCCTTGGTCTTCCCAGTGGTCTCTTTACTTCTGGCTTTCCCATCAATATCCTATATGCATTCCTCTTCTCCCCCATTCGTGCTACATGCCCTGCCCACCTCATCCTCATTGACTTAGTCATTCTAGTCCATGATTTATTTCAACCGTCTTCCAGTGCATACACTCATCTATCTCACTCCTCTCTCTCGCACTACATGTTTCGGCACAAAAGTGCCATCTTCAGGTGCATGCCTTGCCGTCTTCATATTAAAATAACTAAAATATATATTTATCAATATATATGATAAATATATATTTTAGTTATTTTAATATGAAGACGGCAAGGCATGCAGTGAACGTAAATCGAATAAGCACCTGAAGATGGCACTTTTGTGCCGAAACATGTAGTGCGAGAGAGAGGAGTGAGATAGATGGGTGTATGTACTGGAAGACGGTTGAAATAAATCATGGACTTAAATCAGTGCAACAGGACGCTAAAATATAACATTATTAATCATTCTAATTATACTTGGAGAAGAGTAGAAGTTATGAAGCTCCTCATTATGCAGTTTTCTCCAACCTCCTGCGAAGTAACAGACAGTAGCATACAAAATGGAGCAACCCTGGTTTCGAACGGGTCTGCGAACTCTTTTAATAATGCATTTTGTTGTTTCATTTGTGGGTTAGTTTAATCACGCTTCCCTCGAAACAAGGACCCCAATTTTAAATAATTCTAAATATTTTAAAGTAATAGTTTCGAAATGTACGTTGATGTCATACTTAAATTTATATTTAAAATGAATAAAACAAATAATTCTAATTCCCAAGAAAATAAAAACAGTACGAGTAAGTCATGTAGACCTGTAACTTCCTCCATAGCTGCGCTCCGTGTTTTCAGCTACGACATTAACTCCGCAAATTCGTTTGAAATAGCCCATGTTACATTTCTGTGTGAGGGAACGTGACATTTGTGTTTCTTTCTAATAGCAACCATAAAGTTTTGCAAAATTTTTATTTAATTATCGTTATCTTACGCCCAGAACGTGATTCAAATGCCGACGAAATTTTCCCCCAGATAAATGCAATGGACTCAGCTTTCTGTTCTTCCTTGTTTGATAAAGGTGCTTTAGAGCATGATAGATATGTACATATTGTGACTTATAGGATGTTACGCGTGACGAGAATGACGGGTTCTAGCTCGGATGATTGGATTTATTTGTATTTGATGTCATTCTATCTTAATCACATTTACTACAGTGCTATCGGTGATTTGCGCTTTTATAATTCACAGTTACACCCATACACACACACACACACACACATACATGCACACACACACACTAGTCCTCTCCTGGTAATGCAAATACGACAGAGGAACTAGCGCTTCAAATCACTCCAAATATTGCACATGAATAGAGTCTTCAAATCACACTTTAAATCCTCACAGGCCGACCTCCTGTATTCTTTTGTACTCCTGGTTCCAATTCGCTCCGAACTTAAATCAAAGTCAAAGTCAAATTTACTTTACGACTAGCGGTTTACCGCCAATCAGTTCATACTGGCGCCAGGCCCCTTAAAGCCCACGACCAGAGATTTTTTCCAACTGAACTCTAGCGGTAATAGTCCTTATGTAACATCCTCTCTGACGAGAAGATGGGGTTCTCTCTTATGAATATGTTTGTGTTTTCAGGTGTATATTTCACACATATAACGTTACTGAAAATTCCTCCTTTTACTCTACACACAAATACTCTGTCAGTACAGGTTTTACAGAGCAGATCATGCCTAACTTACGTATCGTATGCTACAACGGCAGCACTCAACTGAAGATTGTTTACACATCGTAGCCTAGAAAGGCTCTGGCCATCCACGTTACAATATACGAGTATATCAAGCAAAGTTCATATGATCATGAATGGGGATCATACTTCCAGGGAATGAGAGGCAACGCTGCAGCACAGTCGAGCACCCGCCACCAGAACAATGTCGCATCAGCACAATGCAACCGCTGCAGTACTCTGACTGTCTGATGGAACTGGATCGTGCCATCTGTTTTCAAGCTGACACGCTAATCCATGTCATAAATTTCATTTAATTTTGGGGTTTTAAAATTATATTACCCGAAATACACAGTAGTAGTACAAGTACAACTAAATTCTATATTTTCCTTTTAAGTTTATACCATATTCTGACGCATTGACATTTGCAATTTTATTATAGCGAGATTTGCTATGTATTTCACTCTTAATTTGATAATAATTATGTGAGGCTTGGTTACTTCCATTCTAATGGAATTTTCACACTATACGTTTGCGTTTTAACCATGGTTTATTGGTGCTATATCGATAAATTGTAATTGATGATAGTCGAGATAACAACCCTGGACTGTAATTTGTCGTGCTTGAGCACGTTTGGCAAATAGCTTTGATGCTGCATGCATCACACTCGCCCTGCACGGAAACAGAGCATTAACTTAATCTGAATATAAACGTCATATTGATTTGCGTGGTAATGTTCGCTCTCAACACATAGCTTCACCCCCACTCATTCTCTCTGTTTGCGAGTGGGGACGCTGATTTGTTGGCCTGAGCGGTACTCTGTCAGCTTAATAACGAACCGACTGATTCACTGACCGATCAACTAACCGACTACTTTCGTATGCAACTAGGAGTAATTCGGTCGAGCAGAGTCCTTGGGAAGCTGACAGTCGCTGAAATGGTCAAAAAACTTGTCGCCTTTTATGAAATCAAAACCTAAACCACAGAAAATCCTGAAATCCTTCTTCTTCTTCTTCTTCTTCTTGTCACGAATTTAGGCCAATAAATGACCTGTCTCGACGTTGGATAATGTCCGTCTAGTATAGTCGTTCTCAAACTGTGTGTCACGAACTTTTGCCATGTGCGTCCAGAGAATCTGAAGAAAAGAGTAATTATAATTATAAAATAAAATTTACAAAATTGTCTTTCTGTTTTAATGCAGCTTTTATTTTATATAATAAGTGACATTATTTAAAACATATATGCACATTTCTTACAAATTTTAGTTCTGCATTTTAATTGTAGTTTGACGCGAGGAAAAATGAATAACCCAGGTGCACCGCAAGCAGCAAGAGAAACACAGATCTATTAAATTTTTCAAAGGTCGCTCAGTCTTCGTGTTCTAATAGCTCAATAGTCGAAGTATTTTTTTGGTTATCTAGTGTAAACTATAAATCTGATATGATCTCTCCAGTTTTGTTTGGGAGCCGGGATAGCGCAGTCTGTATACGGCCTGGGCGACCGAAGGGTCGGAATTCAGTTCCCTTAGGGGCAAGATTATTCTCCATTCCATGCTTTCAAGACGTTTCCTGGAGCCCACTCAACATTCTACCCAATGGGTAATTTGCCCATTCTCCCGGGGGTAAAGCAGCAGGGGCGTGAAGCTGACCACTCACCTCCAACTAGTGCCGGGGTCAAGAATACACGGATCTGTACGTACGTTCTCCTTACGTTTTAATGCTCACTCGCTCATGGAACTGACCCCTTCTGGATAGCCGCCAATTCTGCAGCCACTCAAGAACTTCCCAGCATTTTATGGAACCCGAAGTTTCATTATCGTGTTCACAAGAGCCCTCCACTGATCCCTATCCTGAGCCAGAACAATCCAATCCATCCCATCATATCTGTCTAAGATCAATTTTAATATTGTCCACCAACCTACTTCTTGGTTTTCCCAGTGGCCTCTTTCCTTCTGGCTTCCCCACCAATATCCTGTATGCATTCCTTTTCTCCCCATTCGTGCTACATGCCCTGTCCATCTCATTCACCTTAACTTATCATTCTAATTATACTTGGAGAAGAGTACAAATTATGAAGATCTTCATTATGTAGTTTTTCCAACCTCCTGTCACTTCATCTCTCTTCGGTTCAACTATTCTTAACACCCTGTTCTCAGACACCCTCAGTCTATGTTCCTCCCTTAATGTCAGAGACCAAGTTTCATACTCATACAGAACCACAGGCAAAATTATAGTTTTCTATATTCTAATTTTTATGTTTTTAAACAGCAAACTAGAAAAGGAAATGTTCTGAACTGAACGGTAGCAAGCATTACCTGAATACGTTTTAATACCATAGTGCTTAATTAGTTAAGCACAGGGACAACTTTATCTTTACTTTGCCAGTTTGTTCATATTGTGCTACACTGCCACCGACATTCAGTGTCTGATTTCTCTAGCGCAGATCCTGCCAAAGAGTCCCTCCAAATCCAAGTTCTATGTAACATGTTAGCCCGTGCCCAGCCCTCCAAATCTGAGGACCTACCAGTGTCGCCTATCCCAGTTTCTCTCCCTGTTCTGAGGCTGTCTCCTCTGTCCTCAATCTGAAGGCGCAGCATTTTGTGCTGACAAAGGATATTTATTTTAAGATTTCTGTCTTCTGAGATACGACGCCATATAATCCGGTAAATCAGCCGACGTTTCGAAGAAACATATTGCCCCCATCTTGGAATACATTTATTTTTAAATTATTCTAAATTTTCAGTATATTCATTATTAAGTTTTGTAAAATTAAGCTCTCGTTTTCTTATATTTGGTCTTCTATTAAACGTCTTCCACGATTTTCTTGTGACTGGGTTTGTTTCCTTCATCTTTGTCTACTTTACTCAGTTGCTTGATTATTTTGTAAACCTTCTCATGGGCCGCTCCATAGCTCAAGCGGTTAATCGCTGGCTTCCCATAGCGGCGACCCGGGTTCGAACCCGGGTCTGGTCAAGTGGGATTTGTGGTGGACAAAGTGGCGGTGGGGCAGGTTTTCTCCGAGTACTTCGGTTTCCCCTGCCAATCTTCATTCCACCAATTGCTCCACAATCACCCTCACCTATCATCTGGGGCTGGTACAATAGACCAGAAGTGGCCGCAGTACAAGGGACTTAGTCCCACCCCAGCAGCAATAAAAGACCTTCTCTTGTGTACCATGTGATTATTTAACTTACTTGTTATTTTCAAAAATTTCAATCCAGTCCTGACGCCACTTATTACAATGAGTTTGTATTTGATTACTGAAAATACGCTACTCTTTTCCCTTATTGCCATATTAATATAGTTGTTCCAGATAATGTTTAATTATGTTCCTATACGTTTTATTACCTTTTGTATGGCTTATGTAGCAGCTACCCTTGTAAGTGTTTAATGTCCTATAACCTCCTCTTCCGACCGATTTGTATTAAGATCGCGGATGGCTAGCAATCCATTGGTTTACTCTCGTACGATACACGTATAACAGATTCATAATGGCCTCGTTAAATACGTTGCAATGCAAAGAATTGTTTGCACTATTTTTGTGCATACTTCTGATGTTTCCATCTTTCTGGCATGTTTGTTTTACTCTGCAGTGTGACATTCCGTGCTTATATTAACATTTCTAAACAAACTTATGTCTTGTCTTAACAGAATCTTCCTTTCTATTTACATGTACGTATTATGTTCCCTGACTGCTCCAAGTGTATTTTATGTTATTTGAACATGAGACATCTTTGCCGTTGCACTTTCATTAAATTTGGAATGACAAACCGTCCCGTGTAAACACACGCACTGCCACTACGCGTGTCCAGCAGTATACCCAGACATTTAACAAGCAGTAACAGAAAGCGTATTGATAGGAATATATACAATAAAATCTTTACACATATAATATTTAAGCATCCACAAATTTAGCTTCTTTTAGCTTATAAAGTAGGATCCTTGGCAAACGTGAGGTAAGTTTCTTTTACTANTTCGTAAATAACACACAACAGGATGTTACTATAGGATTCTAACCATGGTGTATAACACACAGAGATATTGGGTTTTCGGACTTTAGCCATTGTCCTGGTTTTTAAGATAACTAAGAAAAAACACGACGTTTCTGAAACTGGATCTGTTTCCGTCCTCAGGTGAAGGAAAACACCTATTCTGTTGGGTCCCTTAGAAAGAGTTAGCCTCAATCACTGTCTATTTTCCGAAACGTCGTGTTTTTTCTTAGTTATCTTAAAACCAGGACGATGGATAAAGTCCGAAACCCCAATATCTCTGTGTGTTATACACCATCGTCAGAATCCTATAGTAAATAATTGGATTGTATTTATATTAAACTAGTTTACACTGGTTGTTATCGTCATTTCAGATATTTAGTATTTTTGGTCTGATATATTGTAAAACCTATTCAGTAATCTTATTGTTATATCTCATATTTTTATTCGCCGACAAGCGGCGGTCGCCCGGTCGATATAGTAAGCTTGCAGACTACAGGCCACGAAGTCTTTTTAGTTTTATATATTTAACGTTAGAGTAAATATGAGAATCCTTGCACTGAAGACGCCTGTAATAGTACATATTCGGAAATTTGAATGTTTATTGCAGTTTTGTAAAAATTAGGGATGCCTTCATTTTGACCCTATTCAGGGGAATAATTCCCGACTATTCTTACCCAGTTTCTTTGAGTTTTGCATTAGAGGATTAATATTCTTTCATAAGTACAACTACTTCTATGGCTTTCGTTGCCCCCAGCCCTCCGTCATTAAGACTGGTGATCCTACATGTCTGTGGTGGTGGATATTATTGTAAAATATTATATATTGTATTATGTCTCTGTAATTTCCATATTATTCCTTATTCTTCTTCATGCTGTAATCGTTTCTGTAGAAATATAAATTTCTTTGTAGTGTAAGGGCAACGGACTTTCCTCTGAGCATGTTACCAATATGTTGAAGAACAGGTCTCAGTCAATTCCACCAATACCAGATTCGGAACCACCATACTTGTGACTTCTGGAGAGAGAGAGAGGAAGAGTGTCAGTATTTTGAGTGAAGGGAGAGGACCATCTGTTTGTCAGGTTGCAGGTCTTTACTTAGTATATCTGTCCCATTCCACCGCGTCTACTGGGATTCTCCATCCGTCACGCGAAATACGCACTCCGGAGAGACTTCATGCAAAGTCTGAAGTATATCTAACAGTTATAACGTGAGAAACTCGGAATGGAAGTCATTTACTTGTAGGCCACCCAACCTTCATCTTTTATAAATTCTTATTTTTAACATGGAACCTTTAAATTTATTAAGATCATGAATGGAACAAATAAATGTCCGATAGGTCTAAATGAACTGTTTCAATCTGAAAGATTTTAGAAAGAAATACGTGTTTTGTAAAATAAATTACGTAAGGCACGATGTCTGCGTCATGCTGCAAAGAAAGGAGCACTCATACCGGTGTGCCGCGGTTTTCATAATCTCATTCCTTTCAACTGTGCTCCTTTCTTTGCGTCATATCGCAGACATAGTGTCTTGACGCATGCCGGTGTGCTGCCAAGCTAAGGCTTTCTTTTCTGACTTAGAACCCGTTAGAATGCAGGTTAGAAGTCGACTGGGAGGAGAATGGTGGGTATGTTGTAGCTCTGCAAGAAGGACTATTCCTTAATCAGAATAGAAACATTTCTCGGAAAAGCTATTAATAATATATATTTTTCCCTACGTTGGGTTAATTGGCCGAGAGTGATCGTAACATCCGGTCGGTGTTTCGTTGTGAATGGCAGGGTAACCAGAGACAGAGGATCCCGGGAACAGTTTCCTGTACACATGTCAACATGGGTCCCATCATTTCATGCACACTTCGGTCCTTGATGAAGGAAAGCTTCTATCTCGAGTATCTTATAAAATTGTGAAAGTAAGTACAAAATTAAAACGAACTTGGCTCCAAATTTTGAATACAAAAATCTCAGAATATTTAAGCATATCTCGTTCATTTCCTTGCCTTGCCGCTCAGTGCACGTGGTCTAAAGTTCTACAAGTTTCTTGGTTCCATCAGGGCCCCAGATGGGTGCTCTATGCCAAGACAGACTGGCCGACTGACCGTCGGTCCTAAAATGAGACTCAGACTCAGAGAGTTTAGTGTCCCAAGTATCACAAGAGATTCCGAGTGAAGTCACAGTAGAGATTGTGAGTTTTGTACTCACGGTTTTGGATTCGACTGTAGCGAGACTAGAGTCTAGCGAGACGTTCAAATACAGATGAGGTCATTGGATTTTTTTCAATTGACCTAATCCTTCCGGCCGCACTAGGCCCTGGGGTTTACTGCCTCTAACGGAAATGAGTACCAGGAATTAAATAAATAATTTTCCTGGGAAGTAAAGCGCGGCCGGCGCGTAAGGCTGACAACCTTACCGCCAAGTTTGAGCCGATTGTCTGGACAATGTGGGACCCTCAACGTCTCACAACCCTATGGGTCTTCACGGCCTGTTACAGGGGTAGCTTTACTTTACTTTTACTTGACTCTAGCGAGACAGAAGCAGGTTGTGCTCAGACTTCGCAGAAGAGTTCCAGAGTGTATTAACGGAGTAATAGCGCTCTAGAGTCCATTCTCGGAGACGAGAGAGTCATCGTAAACAAATGCACGCGTTATCTCCTTCGCTCTTTGAATGAATTCATGCAGCGATCACGTGATGCGTGTACCGTTGCAGGGGCGTCCAAAGTTCACTCTTCAGTCTGAATGCAGGTTAACGTGCGTCCGAATGCAGTGAGTACACTGAAGTAACTGCGCGCTTTGTCCACTCCTTGCTGTCAGCTGTGGCGACTCGGGGCTTGCTTTGTTTACGCTAACTGTCTCGTCTCCGCGAATAGACTATAAGTGAATAACTGTACGAGTGTGGGTACAAATAAGCGTCCAATATAAGAAATCTCTCTGATCCGAAGAGCCACACAATTTATTCGTGTCGTCACACAGCCGACACGTTACAATATCTACATATATAAACATCATTTTTACACGTTCACACTCCTGTGTGTTTTTATTAATAATGATCACTAAAAGTATCCATTTCCCATATTTGGAGCTTACAACTTACATCAAAAAATAATTCTGGTTTATTACATTTTTAGTCATTAAAATTGTCTATTGTTATTCAGTATTCAAACGACTTATTTGATCGCTTCAATAATCTTAATACCATAATAACAATTAATAAGTAAAAGAAAAAGTAAAGCTATCCCTGTAACAGGCCGTGAAGGCCCATAGGGTTGTGTCCGTTGAGGGTCCCACATTATCTAGACAATCGGCTCAAAGATGGCGGTAAGGTTGTCAGCCTTACGCGCCGGCCGCGCTTCACTCCCCAGGAAAATTATTTAATTAATTTCTGGTACTCATTTCTGTTAGAGGCTGAGTCGACCCCAGGGCCATAGTGCGCCCGGAAGGATTAGGTCATTTGATAAAAACCCAATAACAGCATCGGAATTTCAACCCGCTACCTTCCGGCTTGTAGCATGTGCCTCAACCAACTACGCTACCTCGTACCCCAAATAGCAATTAATGTTTAAATTAATTGGAAACAATTGCGCCAAGATTGAAATTAATAGTTCATTGTACTCGTTTTCGTTCTTTTATGGTAACTTGAATTGGAGGGTGCAGCGATGGATGCAGGCAAGAATGGGGAAAGATATTTGGTGGTTGGAAGCACTGTCGCGGAGGAATACTGCACATGCTAGTTGTAAACGGTGAATAGGGTGGATTTTGTGGATTAAAAACATTGTGAAGTTTTCATATTTCTTTTTTAGATTTTTTCGTTTAATTGTCTATTATGCCATTTTTTTATATTTTATTAACCCTTGTGTTTTACAAAAAAAGTCTGATGGTCCCATGTAGCTATTTTTTAAGGTAGGGCATGCGATAAAACTGGGGAATTTAGTCTTAGGCATAAGGACAACTCTGATGAGGTTAATGGTAAAAAAACCACAAGTTTGTGACAAATTTCACTGTACTAGTGGAACAACGGACAGAAGAAAGTGCCGTCTTTACATGGAAAGCTACTTACTGAGAGATTTCACATGGACTGATGCTTCAAGTTTTCATATTCCTTTGTGCCTCATCTGTAGTAAACATCTTACAACTGCAGCAATGGCTTCAACAAAATTGAAACAACACTTAACTACAAATCGCATCTACATGAGTAGTTAAAGTGATGATTATTTTAAAAGACTACAGTCACAGTCAGTGAAAATGCTCAGAAAGAAATTTATTTAGCAGCAGAACTTACTGCCTAAAAAAGGAAGTTATGCAGTTAGTGAGAACTTAATTATGCCAGCTTCTAAAATTATAGTGGGTAAAATGCCACGACAAGATGCAGTACGAGAAATTAAAAATGATCCATTTTCAAACACTACAATAAATAGATATATTGATGACATGTCACATGATGTTCAAGAGGGTTTGTGTGAAAAGTCAACAGATTTGACCAATAAAATTTATGTTGTAGAATTTGTAAGATTTGTAAATGATGATGAAATTCAAGGAAACTTTTTCCGCTGCTAAGAGCTGCCCTAAGATATGCTTAATGTCTTGTCATAATCCCTGGAAATAAAAGGTCTGTCTTGGTAGAAATGTCTAGGCATCTGTACCATTGGTGTCTATCCCTGAACACTATCTGGATTTCTGTGAAAGCAGAGTAGCCTGCCATTCACAGGAAAGCAATTAATATACTGCTGTAGTTTTCGGGCTCTTACATGTGTGAGCAAGCTTTTTCTTGTTTAACTAACATCAGGAGCGGAGACAGAAATCCTCTCATTTCAGTAGCATATGCACACTGTGTGCTTATCTAGAGTTCGATCCAGAATTAAATATTTATGCAGCAAAACACAAACACAGGTTATACAATAAAGAAGTAAATATAATTCTTAATTTTATTTCAAAAATAACACTTTCGTAGCAGACAGTTCTTTCATATTGCTTTGATTTCTTTTATGGTCTCCAATAACCTTACTATTCAATATTGTAAGTAAATATTCGTGTTGTAAGTAGCACTAATTCAGATCAGTTTACAACCTTTATTTACATTAACTCCAGAGCCTACATTTATAAAGTAAGAACAAGAATAATAGAGACCTCTATAGAGGAATAAATGACTTCAAGGTGAGTTACCAACCTAACAGTAACTTAGTGAAGGATGAGAATGGTGATCTGCTTGCAGATTCCCACAACATTTTGAATAGGTGGAGGAACCACTTCTCTCAGTTATTGAACGTACACAGGGTCAGTGATGTTAGGCAGACAGAAATCGATACAGCTGAACCGTTAATACCTGATCCTAGCCCTTTTGAGGTTGAAAGTGCTATTGCAAAATGAAACGGTATAAATTGCCAGGTAGTGATCAAATTCCGGCAGAACTTATTCAAGCAGGAAGCGAAATATTACATTCTAAGATCCACAATTTAATTATTCTATTTGGCATAAGGAAAAATTATCTGATCAGTGGAAGGAGTCTATTATTGTAACAGTTCACAAGAAGGGTGATAAAGCTGACTGTAGTAATTATCGGGGGATATCATTGCTATCAAGTTCATATAAAATTTTGTCCAGTATTCTTCTTTCAAGGTTAAGTCCATACATAGATGAAATTATTGGGGATCATCAGTGTGGGTTTCGACGTAACAGATCAACTACAGATCAGATCTTTTGCATTCGTCAGATATTAGAGAAAAAATGGGAGTACAATGAGACAGTACATCAGATATTCATAGACTTCAAGAAAGCCTATGATTCAGTTAGAAGGGAAGTATTGTACAATATTCTGATAGAGTTTGGGATACCCATGAAACTAGTTAGGTTGATTAAAATGTGTTTAAATGAAACGTATAGTAAAGTCCGTGTAGGTAAATATTTGTCTCATAAATTTCCAATCCAGAATGGTCTAAAACAAGGAGATGCTTTATCGCCCCTCCTTTTCAACTTTGCTTTAGCATATGCAATTAGGAAGGTCCAGGGAAACCAGTTGGGACTGAAATTAAACGGGACACATCAGCTGTTGGTCTACGCCGGTGATGTGAATCTACTAGGTGATAATGTAGATGCCATAAAGAAAAACACACAAACTTTAATTGACGCAAGTAAAAATGTTGGTCTAGAAGTAAACACAGAGAAAACTAAGTATATGTTACTGTCTCGTCACCAGAATGCAGGGCATTTTGGAAACAGATGTTTTGAAAATGTGGCACAGTTCATATATTTGGGAACAACGATAACAGATCGAAACCTGATTCAGGAGGAAATTAAGAGGCGATTGAACTCGGGTAATACTTGCTACCATTCAGTCCAGAACCTTTTGTCTTTCGTCTTTTTTCCAAAAACATAAAAATTAGAATATACAAAACTATATAATTTTGCCTGTGGTTCTGTATGAGCGTGAAACTTGGTCTCTGACATTAAGGGAGGAACATAGACTGAGGGTGTTTGAGAACAGGGTGTTGAGGAGAATGTTTGGACCGAAGAAGGATGAAGTGACAGGAGATTTGAGAAAACCGCATAATGAGGAGCTTCATAACTTGTACTCTTCTCCAAATAATTAGAATGATCAAGTCAAGGAGGATGAGGTGGACAGGTCATGTAGCATGAATGGGGGAGACGAGGAGTGCGTATAGGATATTGGTGGGAAAGCCAGAAGGAAAGAGACCACAGGGAAGAGTAAGACGTAGGTGGGTGGACAATATTAGAATGGATCTTTGAGAGATGGGATGGAATAGATTGGATAGATCTGGCTCAGGATAGGGACCAGTGGAGGGCTCTTGTGAACATTGTAGTGAACCTTCGGGTTCCATAAAATGCTGGGTAATTCTTGGGTAGCTGCAGAATTGGCGGCTCCTCCAGAAGGGCTCAGCTCCATGAATAAGTAAGTAAGGGGCTCCCTGAGTCTTGAAAATTATTTCAAGGGTTCCTGTAAGGTAAAACTTTTGAGAAAGGTTAATTTACACTATGAGATTCGAACAGAGAACCTCCTGAGTAACAGTTGCCGCTACGACAACCCGCATAGTTACGTGAATGTAAGCAATCCAGTTTTTGTCTGCTCATCGAGCCGCCAGCGTGGGCTATATCGACTTCCAATAGGACACGCAAACTGCACGATATTATCGTACTCTCAACCGTGCAATGGCCTGATGCACCACCACTGGACACTTCCATAAGCACACTCT
Source organism: Cryptotermes secundus (assembly GCF_002891405.2). Classification (NCBI taxonomy): domain Eukaryota; kingdom Metazoa; phylum Arthropoda; class Insecta; order Blattodea; family Kalotermitidae; genus Cryptotermes; species Cryptotermes secundus. Next base: position 312,415 of record NW_019734334.1, read on the forward strand.
AATGCGATCGGCTTAACATAAGTGAGGTGCCCAGTGTTCGCGCTAATTGCAGCCTATTGTAATGAACTGGTACTTCCGAACGACATACACCCCACCGTCAGAAGTGCTGAAAAGCGATTTTCGTCACGACAGACTAAAGGGCTGTGGAAGTGTGTGAGAGTAAACATCAATAGGATTTTACTCCATTACGTTATAAAACTACGATAGACGATAGACGTCACGATAGACTAAAGGGCTGTGGAAGTGTGTGAGAGTAAACATAAATAGGATTTTACTCCATTACGTTATAAAACTACGATAGACGATAGACGTCACGATAGACTAAAGGGCTGTGGAAGTGTGTGAGAGTAAACATAAATAGGATTTTACTCCATTACGTTATAAAACTACGATAGACGATAGACGTCACGATAGACTAAAGGGCTGTGGAAGTGTGTGAGAGTAAACATAAATAGGATTTTACTCCATTACGTTATAAAACCACGAATTTCATCATTTCTTCTGAGCGTGTTAACGTAGCGATAATTCGCCAGATTCGTTTCTAGGAAGTAGCCGTTTTATATCCCAGCGTATAACAGCCTTCCCTCATTAAGACTGTTGGATTTTAGGTTACCACAGCCGTGGCTATGAAGAGCTGTCTTCTTGGATCGGCTTGTTACCAGTTTCAGGGCGCTTTCTTGCTTGAATTACTCTTCTATCCTGAAGATGGAGGCCATATATTCTTCCGAAACGTCAGGTGAATTGTAAGACGTAAGACGGCGTGAGGTGACAGCGTTGCTACGTAACAGGCAGCGGAGCTCTCTTATATAGTGGCTGTGTGTGCCTGTTACGTAGCAACGCTGTCACCTCACGCCGTCTTACGTCACCGCGCGTTGCGCGTTACGTTATCGTGCTGAGGGGGGAGGGGAGCGCTGACTCATCCGCCACGTCACTGTGGCCTGAGTTGCCACGTTGCTGCTGGGTAGGGAGGGGTTCTCCGTTGCGCAACATGTCACACTATATATAAGCCCTCTCACTGCGCATGTGTGATCGAGACGGTGGGTTGTATCCCTCCCCTTGTGTGTTGTACTGCGTGTTTTATTTCCAACGAAAGAGAAGACTGCAGTTTCTTCCTTCAATAATTCTAATGCCTGATAATTGACCACATCGGTCGAAACGTGTAGTGTAAAACTTTTAAAAGTGAATATCTTTTAATAGATTTTATAGAACATTATTGTTGCATGTGAGACTGTAAAAAGTAATTGTCATGAATTAAATATATACGGACATATATGGATACTTTTTTTTTTGTTAGCGTGTGGAACTGGTGCCAAATTTGCCCGCACATTTCAGTTACAACCTATATGTAAATTGTTATAAAGTTCTGGTATATCAAATGATTCAAAATATGTAGACCTACGTAAGATATTAGTTAAGCCCTTAAACATGCCGTAAACCAGGGTCAGTTTGTGACAACATGGGTGAATTTGCGAGAGCTCTGCTAACAGCTGTAGCGCGAGAAAATGAAATGAAATGAAATGGTGCCACAGAGTCAACTCTTAATTAACTCCATTGTGATGAGCCCTTCTTGAGAAGCCGCCAGTTGTGCAGCCGCTCAAGAATTTCCCATTTTATGGAACCCGAAGGTTCATTACCGTGTTCAGAAAAGCCCTACAACAGAGTCACCCAATGCTGTCACAAAGTGACACTGGTTTACATGAATGACTTTTGAATTAAATTAAGCTAAATGAAAATCTCTTATAATATTGTCACGTTTTGAGTGAGTACAACGCGGGTTTGGATTGGTGAATCAGTTTATTGGATCTTCACTTGTTTTAACTACATATAATTGTAACACTTTCAACATTACTGTAATTATAACAAAAATCATATTACGAGTGACGGTCGGTTAATAAGTAACTCTTAGTGTCGAACCCCATCTGGGGCTCAGATATTTATTACCGTTTGACAGTTACGGTCTTGTTTTCGTGGGGCGCCTACTCTGGCGAGAGGACGGGTTTATCTTTGTATATGCTTCTGGTACCGCCAGCCTAATCTTTCTCAGGTCCGAGTCCCTTGGGATTCGCGACCATATGTTACTCTCTCAGATTCTAAACTTCCCTTTTTGTCGCCTCCTACGACTCCCACGGTCCTGCCAAACACTACAGCACATTTACGAAAGTTCACTTTCACAGATACCATACTGGATTTTTTCTTGTGGGGTTATGTGAAGCACATTGTCTATAAGGTTAAGTTAATAAGACGGTAATTATACCGTTTACTAGGAAGAGAAATATAAAGGGTCTTAAGGAACCGACTCTCTTCAGTAAGACAATCCAGCTCTCCTGCGATGTCAAGTACCTTGGACTAGTATTAGACAAGGGACTAACATGGAGAAAGCAGCTGGACAAAGTTATTAACAAAGCCTATAAGGCTTTTTGGACATGCAGGGGCAGGTTTGGTAAAACTTGGGGACTGCAGTCACACGTTATACATTGGATATACACTGCGGTTGTGAGACCCATAATTACTTATGGTGCCACAGTATGGTGGTCCACAGTTAAATTCAAGACAAGCAAGACAGAACTTAGCAAATAGCAAAGGTTGGATTGCTTAGGTATCACAGGAGCATTTCGAACATCTCCCAACAGCTGCACTGGAGATACTCCTTGGACTCCCCCCACTGCATATACAGTTGGATGAAGAGGCCAGGGCAGAAATTTACCGTGTCCAGTGCAGTGGGCAATGGAAACCTGTATCTGATGGTTTTGGCCATGCAGACATGACTCAGGACATGAAAAAANTCCACAGTTAAATTCAAGACAAGCAAGACAGAACTTAGCAAATAGCAAAGGTTGGATTGCTTAGGTATCACAGGAGCATTTCGAACATCTCCCAACAGCTGCACTGGAGATACTCCTTGGACTCCCCCCACTGCATATACAGTTGGATGAAGAGGCCAGGGCAGAAATTTACCGTGTCCAGTGCAGTGGGCAATGGAAACCTGTATCTGATGGTTTTGGCCATGCAGACATGACTCAGGACATGAAAAAAGAACCCATATTGCAAATGTGGTCTGACAAAATGATACTGAGACATGTATATGAAAAACCCTTCACAGTCAGATTTCCTGACAGGAGTGAATGGGAAGACGAGTTTCATCTCGATATAAAAGGGGGGCTGATCTGGTATACAGATGGTTCCAAGACAAATAAGGGCATTGGAGCTGGTGTGTACTGCCATGGCACGAGGCGGAAACTTAGTTTCAGCCTTGGGCAGTACACGACACTATTCCAGGCAGGAGTATATGTCATTAAATCATGTATTATGGAGAATTTAGATAGGAACTATAGAAATAGGAAAATCAACATTCTATCTGACAGCCAAGCAGCACTCAAAGCAGTTGACAAACACCAGATCAACTCAAAATTGGTCTGGGATTGCCACCAAACTCTCATGGAACTGGCCAAACATAACAGGGTACAACTGATATGGGTGCCAGGGCATGAGGGTATTGCTGGAAACGAAATAGCAGACCAATTCGCCAAGATTGGAGTTGAACATCCGTTCACAGGACCTGAACCAGCCTGTGCCATCTCTCCTGGAGTTGCCAAACAGGCAATCAGGGACTGGACTAACATAAAACACAAGAAATACTGGGAATCCTTAACTGGACTCAGAGAAGCAAAGAGACTCATACGAGGACCTTCCGCTAAAAGAGCCAAGGAACTGTTGAAGCTCAACAGGAACCAGCTACGATGGGTGGTAGGACTACTTACAGGACACTGTCACCTCAAAGGACACCTGTTCAAACTGGGACTAAGTGATAGTCCCACTTGTGAGAGGTGTCAGATGGAAAATGAAGCAGCCACACACGTCCTGTCTGAATGTGAGGCATTAGCTTATTTAAGACTGCGTCACTTGGATCAGTACTTTATGGAACCAAGTGAATATTTTGACGCCCCCACCTCCAAAATCCTGCGCTTCATCCGAAGCGTGGAGTTGCTGAGGGAATAATAAAAAAAAAAGGGGAAGCACAGTGGACCACTGAGGTCTAGGTGCAAGGGCCGAGAAGGCCTATCTCTCATATATTCATTCATTCATAAGGTTAAGTTCAACGACCTTCAACACCTGAAAGCCCGCCTAAGGGACGCTGTGGCTACGGTAACACCGAACATGCTTCAAGCAAAGTGGAAACCGATTGAATATCGTCTTGATATTTATCGTGCCACCAAGGAAGCCCACATTGAAATTTATTGAGAAAGTTATATACTCAGAAAAACATTGATAATTTCCCTTCAGAATGGTGTAACCCATAAATGTGTAAGATAATTGTTTTATTTTGGATTCCTTTCATCCGGACACTTTTAGGTGTTTATCGGAAAGCATGTTTTGTCTTCAACGCAGCAATGAAATGGATTTCAACCAAGCAGTGAAATGTGTCTTGTGGCACTGTGCTTTATAAATCTTTTTCTATTCTTCGACGATTTTTCTTCAAATTCACGAAATTCACACTGCGATTCTACCAAAATTGTTTCAAAGTTTGGGTACCCTAAACAAGATATTTATGGGTATAAAACTTAAAGTTGAGTATGGACATGAATATGATGAGCCTCTCAACATGTACCTTAATAACAAATATTTCTAAAAGTTATAAATCTTTTGGGAGCGAAGTTCTAAATTATAACGGACAGTAAGCGAGGGAGGCGCTCGTACAGGTAAATTTGGAACTGGCTTTTATCCCATGATTCGTAATAAATGCTTGTGGCCTTGTAAAGAAGTTTCACTACGCAATGCTGTTCACTATAACACTTCTCTCGCTCTTTGAGGTATTCCTGTTACTAGCAAAAGTAAACAATGAGCCAATGTTAATATGACATTAACCGATAGTTAAATGGTTTCAAAGTATTGTACCACTACTGTCACTGGGATGTGAATTTACCGCCAAGCCTTCCCTACGTCACATGAAAATCAGTAATATCCACTTTTAATTTCTCTGAATTTCCCCAGGTGATAGAGCTGCATATCTGACAGATTAGAACAACAAATTTAATGTGTTTTTGCAGAGTGTTGGGGAGGCCAAATCCCTGTCGGCGCCAGGAAGCGTCTGCAGCGCACGGCTCCCCGCGATTCCGCGGAGGATGACAGCGGCACCTCGGATGAGGTCGACGACGACGGGCGAGTGTACAAGAATCCTCGTAATTTACCTTCTGCTCTGTGCCCGCGGGATGAGGAACAGGCCACACTGCTGGTAAGTTTAGTTTCGGCATATGACTGTCATACCCCATGCATTCGTACACTCTTCTCTGTATAGAACTGAGTCCCGCCTTCACGCTCTACCCCTCTTTAGTCCCGGTATCCATTGAATAAGAGGCTAAGACGACCATAAAACATTTTTGACGTGTTAGTGGAAAGAAGAATTTGATAATCTCTGCCAAGAATAGAAAACCATCAGTCTAGTTTGCCCTCTGCTTTCTGATCTATCATAGATGCAACGCATGCAAACTGAAGGATATGAGCTTTGCATCCATATAAATGTATTTTTCGTTACTAGAACCAGGCCATGGGCCCGTCCTTGAACTGCGAAATACGACTTTTATTGTATGTGGTTCCTAGCACAGTGTAAGACCTTGTCACTGAAATTGTAATTGTTAGGCTCATAACAATTATCCGCGTAGCGCTGCGGAATTTAAGAATGATATTGTAATTAGAGCAGAAGAGTGCTGTACCGTGGGGTTACAGAGTCGAATGTTTTGTTTTCCCCTTTATCTCTAGGCCTGCAAATCTTGTAGGAGCCCGGTCATTTCAGTTTGCCGTAACGTGTACTGAAAATTTCACGATTTGTTACTTTACTTCCAGGCTAATCAGGCTAACAGAGAGAAGAGTGGGTTTCTGCAAAACATATAAAATATTATAAAAGATAAAACAGTTCCGTCCAGTGTGACTGGTGAAGTTTTTCTTCCTTCAATTCTTAACGCCCTTACATGTTTCGGTCCTTAGAGACCATCGTCAGAGGGACATCGATACTGTTGTCCGGCCACGGCTTGTGTGGCGGCTACTGGTGTTCAGAACAGTTCTCATCTCGGTGCGTCTGTTACGTTCACGATGCCATTTACATTTTCATTTGAGGAGTATGCAGCTATGATTTATATGTACGGGTTTTGTGACGGTAACTCAGTTCTTGCCATAGCTGAATATCAACAACGGTTTCCGAATCGTAGAATACCGAACCGGAGAGTGTTTACTGGAGTTTACCAGGCATTGCGAGATACCGGTAGACTTCCCGGCGCCCGTATTGCAGCCGAGCGTGGTGTTAATGAAGGTGTCACTGAAGAAGGCATTGTTCGTATGGTACACCGCAGTCCACGTACGAGTACGCGAAGAATTGCCAGCCAGGTCTCCAGACTTAAGCCCACTGGATTATTGTGTGTGGGGATGGATGAAAGAACTGGTATACAATG